>NW_025728309.1:1025744-1213366 GCF_021461385.2 Schistocerca piceifrons | reverse complement strand
AAATACAAATGCACAATGCCGACTTAAGTACAAGAACACTGACTCTTCTTACTGACTATGTTTTGAACCATTCCTGTGACACTAGTTATAAATTACGATGCTTCACTTCAGGTTTACTGTATAACTCTGCTCTTCTTAATGACGATGAAACACAGAAATTGCATCGGAATTAAATACAAAAGGCACAATGCCGACTTAACTACAAGAAGACTGACACTGCTTTCTGTCTATGATTTGAACCATTTCTTGTGATACTAGTTATAGATTTCGATGCTTCACTCCAGGTTTACTGTATCCCTTGGACCTTCTTATTGTCGATGAAACACAGAATTTGCATCGGAATTAAATACAAAAGGCACAATGACGACTTAAGTACAAGTAGACTGGCTCTTCTTACGAACTAGCTTTTGAACCATTCCTGTGACACTAGTTATAGATTCTGATGCTTCACTCCAGGTTTACTGTAACCCTTGGACCTTCTTATTAGCGATGAAACACAGAAATTGCATAGGAATTAAGTACAAAAGGCACAATGCCGACTTAAGTACAAGAAGATTGACTCATCTTACTGTCTATGTTTGAACCATTCCTGTGACACTAGTTATAGAATCCGATTCTTCCCTGCAGGTATACTGTATCCCTTGGCCCTTCTTTTTGACGATGAAACACAGAAATTGCACCGGAATTAAATAGAGATGGCACAATGCCGACTTAAGTCCAAAAAGACTGACGCTTCTTACCGACTATGTTTGAACCATTCCTGTGACACTAGTTATAGATTCCGATGCTTCACTTCAGGTCTACTGTATCCCTTTGACCTTCATGTTGACGATGAGACACAGAAATCGCATCGGAATGAAATAGAAAAAACACATGGCCGACTTAAGTACAAGAAGGCTGACTCTGCCTACTCCTTATGTTTTGAACCATTCCTGTGACACTAGTTATAGATTCCGAAGCTTTACATAAGGTTTACTGTATCCCTTGGACCTTCTTATTGACGATGAAACACAGAAATAGCATCGGAATTAAATACAAAAGGCACAATGACCACTTAAGTACAAGAAGACTGACTCTTCTTACGAAGTATGTTTTGAACCATTCCTGTGACACTAGTTATAGATTCAGATGCTTCACTCCAGGTTTACTGTAACCCTTGGACCTTCTTATTAGCGATGAAACACAGAAATTGCATAGGAATTAAGTACAAAAGGCACAATGCCGACTTAAGTACAAAAAGACTGACGCTTCTTACTGACTATGTTTTGAACCATTCCTGTGACACTACTTATGGATTCCGATGCTTCACTTCAGGTTTACCGTATCCATTGGACCTTCATATTGACTATGAAACACACAAATTGTATCGGAATTAAATACAAAAGGCACAATGCCGACTTAAGTACAAGAAGACTGTGACTCTTCTCACTGACTATGTTTTGAACCATTCCCGTGACACTAGTTATAGATTCCGATGCTTCACTTCAGGTTTACTGTATCCCTCTGACCTTCTTGTTGACGATTAATTACAGAAATTACATCGGAATTAAATACAAAAGGCACAATGCCGACTTAAGTACAAGAAGACTGATTCTTCTTACTGTCTATGTTTTAAACCATTCCTGTGACACTAGTTACAGATTCCGATGCTTCACTTCAGATTTACTGTATCCCTATGACGTTCTTATTGACAATGAAACACAGAAATTGCGTCGGAATTAAGTACAAAAGGCACAATGCCAACTTAAGTACAAGAAGACTGACTCTTCTTACTGTCTATGCTTTGAACCATTCCTGTGACACTAGTTACAGATTCCGATGCTTCACTCCAGGTTTACTGTTTCCCTTGGACCTTCTTATTGACGATGAAACACAGAAATTGCATCGGAATTAAATTAAAAAGGCACAATGCCGTCTTAAGTACAAGAAGACTGGCTCTTCTTACTGACTATGCTTTGAACCATTCCTGTGACACTAGTTACAGATTCCGATGCTTCACTTTAGGTTCACCGTATCCCTTGGACCTTCTTATTGACGATGAAACACAGAAATTTCATCGGAATTAAATAGAAAAAGCACAATGCCGACTTATGTACAAGAAGACTGATTCATCCTACTGTCTATGTTTTGAACCATTCCTGTGACACTAGTTATAGATTCCGATGCTTCACTCCAGGTTTACTGTATCCCTTGGACCTTCTTATTAGCTATGAAACACAGAAATTGCATAGGAATCAAATATAAAAGGCACAATGCCGATTTATGTACAAGAAGGCTGACTAATCTTCCTGTCTATGATTTGATCCATTCCTGTGACACTAGTTATAGATTCCGATGCTTCCCTGCAGGTTTACTGTATCGCTTGGCCCTTCTTTTTGACGATGAAACACAGAAATTGCATCGGAATTAAATAGAAAAGGCACAATGCCGACTTAAGTACGAGAAGACTGACTATTCTTACTGACTATGTTTTGAACCATTCTTGTGTCACTAATTTTTTAATCCGATGCTTCACTTGACGTTTACTGTATCCCTCGGACCTTCTTATGGACGATGAAACACAGAAATTGCATCGGAATGAAATACAAAAGCCACAATTCCGACTTAAATACAAGAAGACTGAATCTTCCAAATCTCTATGTTTGAACCATTCCTGTGACACTAGTTATAGATTCCGATGCTTCACTCCAGGTTTACTGTTTCCCTTGGACATTCTTATTGACGGTGAAACACAGAAACTGCATCGGAATTAAATACAAAAGGCACAATGACCACTTAAGTACAAGAACACTGACTCTTCTTACGGACTATGTTTTGAAACATTTCTGTGACACTAGTTATAGATTCTGATGCTTCACTTCAGGTTTACTGTATCTATTGGACCTTCTTATTAGCGATGAAACACAGAAATTGCATAGGAATTAAATACAAAAGGCACAATGCCGACTTAAGTACAAGAAGACTGACTCATCTTACTGTCTATGTTTTGAACCATCCTGTGACACTAGTCATAGATTCCGATGCTTCCCTGCAGGTATACTGTATCCCTTGGCCCTTCTTTTTGTCGATGAAACACAGAAATTGCATCGGAATTAAATAGAAAAGGCACAATGCCGACTTAAGTACAAAAAGACTGACGCTTCTTACTGACTATGTTTTGAACCATTCCTGTGACACTAGTTATAGATTCCGATGCTTCACTTCAGGTTTACTGTATCCCTTAGAACTTCATATTGACGATGAGACACAGAAATCGCATCGGAATGAAATAGAAAAAGCACAATGCCGACTTAAGTACAAGAAGGCTGACTCCTCCACCTCTCTATGTTTTGAACCATTCCGGTGACACTAGTTTTTTATTCCGATGCTTCACTTGCGGTTTACTGTATCCCTCGGACCTTCTTATGGACGATGAAACACAGAAATTGCATCGGAATGAAATACAAAAGGCAAAATGACGACTTAAGTACAAGAAGACTGACCCTTCCAACTCTCTATGTTTTGAACCATTCCTGTTACACTAGTTATAGATTCAGATGCTTCACTTCAGGTTTACTGTATACCCCTGACTTTCTTATTGACGATGAAACACAGAAATAGAATCGGAATTAAATAGAAAAGGCACAATACCGATCTAAGTACAAGAAAACTGACTCTTCCTACTGTCTATGATTTGAACCATTCCTGTGACACTAGTTATAGATGCTGATGCTTCACTTCAGGTTTACTGTATCCCTTGGACCTTCTTATTGGCGTTGAAACACAGAAATTGCATCGAAATTAAATACAAAAGGCACAATGCCGACACATGTACAAGAAGACTGACTCATCTTACTGTCTATGTTTTGAACCATTCCTTTGACACTAGTTATAGATTCCGATGCTTCACTCCAGGTTTACTGTATCCCTTGGACGTTCATATTGACGATGAAACACAGAAATTGCATCGGAATTAAATACAAAAGGCACAATGCCGACGTAAGTACAAGAAGACTGTGACTCTTCTTACTGACTATGTTTTGAATCATTCCTGTGACACTAGTTATAGATTCCGATGCTTCACTTCACGTTTACTGAATTCCTCTGACCTTCTTGTTGACGATAAAACACAGAAATTTCATCAGAATTAAATACAAATGGAACAATGCCGACTTAAGTACAAGAAGACTGACTCTTCTTACTGTCTATGTTTTGAACCATTCCTGTGACACTAGTTACAGATTCCGATGCTTCACTTCAGATTTACTGTATCCCTCTGACGTTCTTATAGACGATGAAACACAGAATTTGCGTCCGAATTAAATAAAAAAGGCACAATGCCGAATTAAGTACAAGAAGACTGACTCTTCTTACTGTCTATGCTTTGAACCATTCCTGCGACACTAGTTATAGATTCCGATGCTTCGCTCTAGGTTTACTGTATCCCTTGGACCTTCTTATTGACGATGAAACACAGAAATTGCATCGGAATTAAATAAAAAAGGCACAATGCCGACTTAAGTACAAGAAGACTGACTCTTCTTACTGACTATGTTTCGAACCATTCGTGTGTCACTAGTTTTTTAATCCGATGCTTCACTTGACGTTTACTGTATCCCTCTGACCTTCTTATGGACGATGAAACACAGAAATTGCATCGGAATGAAATACAGAAGCCACAATACCGACTTAAGTACAAGAAGACTGAATCTTCCAAATCTCTATGTTTTGAACCATTCCTGTGACACTAGTTATAGATTCCGATGCTTCACTCCAGGTTTACTGTTTCCCTTGGACCTTCTTATTGACGGTGAAACACAGAAATTGCATCGGAATTAAAAGCAAAAGGCACAATGCCGACTTAAGTACATGTAGACTGACTTTTCCTACTGTCTATGTTTTGAACCATTCCTGTGACACTAGTTATAGATTCCGATGTTTCATTTCAGGTTTACTGTATCCCTTGGACCTTCTTATTGACGATGAAACACAGAAACTGCATCGGAATTAAATACAAAAGGCACAATGCCGACATAAGTACAAGAAGAATGACTCTTGCAACTGTCTATGTTTTGAACCATTCGTGTGACACTAGTTATAGATTCCGATGCTTCACTTTAGGTTTACTGTATCCCTCTGAAATTCTTATTGACGATGAAACACAGAAATTGCATAGGAATTAAATAGAAAAGGCACAATACCGACTTAACTAAAGGAAGACTGACTCTTCTTACTGACTATGATTTGAACCATTCATGTGGCACTAGTTATAGATTCCGATTCTTAACTAGAGGATTACTGTATCCCACTGACCTTCTTAGTGACGATGAAACACAGAAATTGCATCGGAATTAAATACAAAGGCACAGTACCGACTTAAGTACAAGAAGACTGACTCCTCTTACTGACTATGTTTTGAACCATTCCAGTGACACTAGTCATAGATTCCGATGCTTTACTTCAGGATTACTGTATACCTCGGACCATCTTATTGACAATGATACACAGAAATTGCATCGGAATTAAATAAAAAAGGCACAATGCCGACTTAAGTACAAGAAGACTGACTCTTCTTACTGACTATGTTTCGAACCATTCGTGTGTCACTAGTTTTTTAATCCGATGCTTCACTTGACGTTTACTGTATCCCTCTGACCTTCTTATGGACGATGAAACACAAAAATTGCATCGGAATGAAATACAAAAGGCACAATGCCGACTTAAGTACAAGAAGACTGTCTCTTCCCACTCTCTTGGTTTTGAACCATTCCTGTGACACTAGTTATAGATTCGGATGCTACACTTCAGAGTTACTGTATCCCTCGGACCTTCTTATGGACGATGAAACACAGAAATTGCATCGGAATGAAATACAAAAGCCACAATTCCGACTTAAGTACAAGAAGACTGAATCATCCAAATCTCTATGTTTTGAACCATTCGTGTGTCACTAGTTATAGATTCCGATGCTTCACTTTAGGTTTACTGTTTCCCTTGGACCTTCTTATTGACGATGAAACACAAAAATTGCATAGGAATTAAATAGAAAAGGCACAATACCGACTTAACTACAGGAAGACTGACTCTTCTTACTGACTATGTTTTGAACCATTCATGTGACACTAGTTATAGATTCCGATTCTTAACGTGAGGATTACTGTATCCCACTGACCTTCTTAGTGACGATGAAACACAGAAATTGCATCGGAATATAATACAAAAAGCACAATCCCGAATTAAGTACAAGAAGACTGACTCTTCTTACTGTCTATGTTTTCAACCATTCCTGTGACACTAGTTATAGATTCCGATGCTTCACTCCAAGTGTACTGAATCCCTTGGACCCTCTTATTAACAATGAATCGCAGAAATTGCATCAGAATTAAAAAGAAAAGGCACAATGATGACTTAAGTACAAGAAGACTGACTCTTCTTACTGACTATGTTTTGAACCATTCCTGTGACACTAGTTTAAGATTCTGATGCTTCACTTCAGGTTTACTGTATCCCTTGGACCTTCTTATTGACGATGAAACACAGAAATTGCATCGGAATTAAATACAAATGTACAATACCGACTTAAGTTCAAGAAGACTGACTCCCCTTACTGACTATGTTTTGAACCATTCCAGTGACACTAGTCATAGATTCCGATGCTTTACTTCAGGATTACTGTATACCTCGGACCTTCTTATTGACAATGAAACACAGAAATTGAATAGGAATAAAATACAAAAGGCACAATGCCGACTGAAGTACAAGAAATCAGACTCTTCTTACTGTCTATGTATTGAACCATCCCTGTGACACTAGTTATAGATTCCGATGCTTCACTCCAGGTTTACTGTATCCCTTGGACCTTCTTATTGACGATGAAACGCGGAAATTGCATCGGAATTAAATACAATACGCACAATGCCGACATAAGTACAAGAAGACTGACTCTTCCTACTGTGTATGATTTGAACCATTCCTGTGACACTAGTCATAGATTCCGATGCTTCACTTCAGGATTACTGTATCCCTTGGACCTTCTAATTGACGATGAAACACAGAAATTGTATCGGAATTAAATACAAAAGGCACAAAGCCAACATAAGTACAAGAAGACTGACTCTTCTTACTGACTATGTTTTGAACCATTCCTGTGACACTAGTTATAAATTCCGACGCTTCACGTCAGGTTTACTGTATCCCTTGGACCTTCCTATTGACGATGAGACACAGAGATCGCAGCGGAATTAAATAGATAAAACACAATGCCGACTTAAGTACAAGAAGACTGACTCTTCCTACTCTCTATGTTTTGAACCATTCCTGTGATACTACTTTTTTATTCCAATGCTTCACTTGAGGTTTACTGTATCCCTCGGACCTTCTTATGGACGATGAAACACAGAAATTGCATCGGAATAAAATACAAAAATCACAATGCCGACTTAAGTACAAGAAGACTGACTCTTCCCACTCTCTTTGTTTTGAACCATTCGTGTGACACTAGTTATAGATTCCGATGCTACACTTCAGAGTTACTGTATCCCTCTGACCTTCTTATTGACGATGAAACACAGAAATTGAATAATAATTAAATAGAAAAGGCACAATCCCGAATTAAGTACAAGAAGACTGACTCTTCTTACTGTCTATGTTTTAAACCATTCCTTTGACACTAGTTATAGATTCCGATGCTTCACTCCAGGTTTACTGTGTCCCTTGGACCTTTACATTGACGATGAAACACAGAAATTGCGTCGGAATTAAATACAAAAGGCACAACGCCGAATTACGTACAAGGAGACTGACTCTTCTTACTGTCTATGTTTGAACCATTCCTGCGACACTAGTTATAGATTTCGATGCCTCACTCTCGGTTTACTGTATCCCTTGGACCTTCATATTGACGATGAAACACAGAAATCGCATCGGAATGAAATAGAAAAAGCACAATGCCGACTTAAGTACAAGAAGGCTGACTCCTCCTACTCTCTATGTTTTGAACCGTTCCTGTGACACTAGTTTTTTATTCCGATGTTTCACTTGCGGTTTACTGTATCCCTCGGACCTTCTTATGGACGATGAAACACAGAACATGCATCGGAATGAAATACAATAGACACAATGCCGACTTAAGTACAGGAAGACTGACTTTTCCAACTCTCTATGTTTTGAACCATTCCTGTGACACTAGTTATAGATTCAGATGCTTCACTTCAGGTTTACTGTATCCCTCTGACTTTCTTATTGACGATGAAACACAGAAATAGCATCGGACTTAAATAGAAAAAGCACAATACCGACCTAAGTACAAGAAAACTGACTCTTCCTACTGTCTATGTTTTGAACTATTCCTGTGACACTAGTTATAGATTCCGATGCTTCACATCAGGTTTACTGTATCCCTTGGACCTTCTTATTGACAATGAAACACAGAAATAGCATCGGAATTAAGTACAAAGTCACATTGGCGACATAAGTACATGAAGACTGACTCATCTTACTGTCTATGTTTTGAACCATTCCTGTCACACTAGTTATAGATGCTGATGCTTCACTTCAGGTTTACTGTATCCCTTGGACCTTCTTATTGGCGTTGAAACACAGAAATTGCATCGAAATTAAATACAACAGGAACAATGCCGACTTAAGTACAAGAAGACTGACTCATCTTACTGTCTATGTTTTGAACCATTCCTTTGACACTATTTATAGATTCCGATTCTTGACTCCAGGTTTACTGTATCCCTTGGACCTTTACATTGACGATGAAACACAGAAATTGCATCGGAATTAAATACAAAAGGCACAATGCCGACTTAAGTACAAGAAGACTGACTCTGCTTTCTGTCTATGTTTTGAACTATTTCTGTGATACTAGTTATAGATTTCGATGCTTCACTTCAGGTTTATTGTATCCCTTGGACCATCTTATTGACGATGAAGCACAGAAATTGCATCGGAATTAAATACAAAAGGCACAATGCCCGCTCAAGTACAAGAAGACTGACTCTTCTTACGGACTATGATTTGAACCATTCCTGTGACACTAGTTATAGATTCTGATGCTTCACTCCAGGTTTACTGTATCCCTTGGCCCTTCTTTTTGACGATGAAACACAGAAATTGCATCGGAATTAAATAGAAAAGGCACAATGCCGACTTAAGTACAAAAAGACTGACGCTTCTTACAGACTATGTTTTGAACCATTCCTGTGACACTAGTTGTAGATTCCGATGCTTCACTTCAGGTTTACTGTATCCCCTGGACTTTCCTATTGACGATGAGACACAGAAATAGCATTGGAATGAAATAGAAAAAGAACAATGCCGACTTAAGTACAAGAAGACTGACTCTTCCAACTCTCTATGTTTTGAACCATTCCTGTGACACTACTTTTTCATTCCGATGCTTCACTTGAGGTTTACTGTATCCCTCGTACCTTCTTATGGACAATGAAACACAAAATTACATCGGAATGAAATACAAAAGGCACAATGCCGACATAAGTACAAGAAGACTGACTCTTTCAACTCTCTATGTTTTGAACTATTCCTGTGACACTAGTTATAGATTCCTATGCTTCACTTCAGCATTACTGTATCCCTTGGACCTTCGTATTGACGATGAAACACACAAATTGCATCGGAATTAAATACAAAAGGCACAATGCCGACATAAGTACAAGACGACTGACTCTTTCAACTCTCTATGTCTTGAACCATTCCTGTGACACTAGTTATAGATTCCGATGCTTCACTTCACGTTTACTGTATTCCTCTGACCTTCTTATTGACGATAAAACACAGAAATTTCATCAGAATTAAATACAAAAGGCACAATGGCGACTTAAGTACAAGAAGACTGACTCTTCTTACTGTCTATGTTTTGAAACATTCCTGTGACACTAGTTATAGATTCCGATGCTTCGCTTCAGATTAACTGTATCCCTCTGACGTTCTTATAGACGATGAAACACAGAATTTGCGTCGGAATTAAATAAAAAAGGCACAATGCCGAATTAAGTACAAGAAGACTGACTCTTCTTACTGTCTATGCTTTGAACCATTCCTGCGACACAAGTTATAGATTCTGATGCTTCGCTCTAGGTTTACTGTATCCCTCGGACCTTCTTGTTGACGATGAAACACAGAAATTGCATCGGAATTAAATAAAAAAGGCACAATGCCGACTTAAGTACAAGAAGACTGACTCTTCTTCCTGTCTATGTTTTGAACCATTCCTGTGTCACTAGTTTTTTAATCCGATGCTTCACTTGACGTTTACTGTATCCCTCGGACCTTCTTATGGACGATGAAACTCAGAAATTGCACCGTAATGAAACACAAAAGCCACAATTCCGACTTAAGTACAAGAAGACTGAATCTTCCAAATCTCTATGTTTTAAACCATTAATGTGACTCTAGCTATAGATTCCGATGCTTCACTCCAGGTTTACTGTTTCCCTTGGACTTTCTTATTGACGGTGAAACACAGAAATTGCATCGGAATTAAAAACAAAAGGCACAAAGCCAACTTAAGTACATGTAAACTGAGTTTTCCTACTGTCTATGTTTTGAACCATTCCTGTGACACTAGTTATAGATTCCGATGTTTCATTTCAGGGTTTGCTGTATCCCTTGGACCTTCTTATTGACGATGAAACACAGAAATTGCATCGGAATTAAATACAAACGGCACAATGCCGACTTAAGTACTAGAGGACTGGCTCTTCTTACTGACTATGTTTTGAACCATTCCTGTGACACTAGTTATAGATTCCGATGCTTCACTTTAGGTTTACTGTATCCCTCTGACCTTCTTATTGACGATGAAACAAAGAAATTGCATAGGAAATAAATAGAAAAGGCACAATACCGACTTCTCTACAGGAAGACTGACTCTTCTTACTGACTATGTTTTGAACCATTCATGTGACACTAGTTATAGATTCCGATGCTTAACTTGAGGATTACTGTATCCCACTGACCTTCTTAGTGACGATGAAACACAGAAATTGCATCGGAATAAAATACAAAAAGCACAATCCCGAATTAAGTACAGGAAGACTGACTCTTCTTACTGTCTATGTTTGAACCTTTCCTGTGACACTAGTTATAGATTCAGATGCTTCACTTCAGGTTCACTGTATCCCTCTGACCTTCTTATTGACGATGAAACACAGAAATTGCTTCAGAATTAAATACAAAAAGCACAATGTCGAATTAAGTACAAGAAGACTGACTCTCCTTACTGTCTATGTTTTGAACCATTCCTGTGACATTAGTTATAGACTACGATGCTTCACTCCAGGTTTACTGTATCCCTTGGACCTTCTTATTGACGATCAAACACAGAAATTGCATCGGAATTAAATACAAAAGGCACAATGCCGATTTAAGTAAAAGAAGTCTGACACTTCTTACTGTCTATGTTTTGAACCATTCCTGTGACACTAGTTATAGATTCCGATGCTTCACTCCAGGTTTACTTTATCCCTTGGACACTCTTATTAACAATGAATCACAGAAATTGCATCAGAATTAAAAAGAAAAGGCACAATGATGACTTAAGTACAAGAAGACTGACACTTCTTACTGACTATGTTTTGAACCATTCCTGTGACTCTAGTTATAGATTCCGATGCTTCACTTCTGGTTTACTGTATCCCTTGGACCTTATTATTGACGATGAAACACAGAAATTGCTTCGGAATTAAATACAAAGGCACAATACCGACTTAGGTACAAGAAGACTGACTCCTCTTACTGACTATGATTTGAACCATTCCTGTGACACTAGTTACAGATTACGATGCTTCACTCCAGGTTTACTGTTTCCCTTGGAACTTGTTATTGACGGTGAAACACAGAAATTGCATCGGAATTAAATAGAAAAGGCACAATGCCGACTTAAGTACAAGAAGACTGACTCTTCTTACCGACTATGTTTTCAACCATTCCTGTGTCACTAGTTTTTTAATCCGATGCTTCACTTGACGTTTACTGTAACCCTCGGACCTTCTTATGGACGATGAAACACAGAAATTGCATCGGAATGAAACACAAAAGCCACAATTCCGACTTAAGTACAAGAAGACTTAATCTTCCAAATCTCTATGTTTTGAACCATTCCGGTGACACTAGTTATAGATTCTGATGCATCACTCCAGGTTTACTGTATCCCTTGGCCCTTCTTTTTGACGATGAAACACAGAAATTGCATCGGAATTAAATAGAAAAGGCACAATGCCGACTTAAGTACAAAAAGACTGACGCTTCTTACAGACTATGTTTTGAACCATTCCTGTGACACTAGTTGTAGATTCCGATGCTTCACTTCAGGTTTACTGTATCCCCTAGACTTTCCTATTGACGATGAGACACAGAAATGGGATTGGAATGAAATAGAAAAAGAACAATGCCGACTTAAGTACAAGAAGACTGTCTCTTCCAACTCTCTATGTTTTGAACCATCCCTGTGACACTACTTCTTTATTCCGATGCTTCACTTGAGGTTTACTGTATCCCTCGGACCTTCTTATGGAGAATGAAACACAAAATTACATCGGAATGAAATACAAAAGGCACAATGCCGACTTAAGTACAAGAAGACTGACTCTTTCAACTCTCTATGTTTTGAACTATTCCTGTGACACTAGTTATAGATTCCGATGCTTCACTTCAGCCTTACTGTATCCCTTGGACCTTCTTATTGACGATGAAACACACAAATTGCATCGGAATTAAATACAAAAGGCACAATGGTGACTTAAGTACATGAAGACTGACTCATCTTACTGTCTATGTTTTGAACCATTCCTTTGACCCTAGTTATAGATTCCGATTTTCACTCCAGGTTTACTGTATCCCTCTGACCTTCTTATTGACGATGAAACACAGAAATTGCATCGGAATTAAATAGAAAAGGCACAATGCCGACTTATGTACAAGAAGACTGACTCTTCTTACTGACTATGTTTTGAACCATTCCTGTGTCACTAGTTTTTTAATCCGATGCTTCACTTGACGTTTACTGTATCCCTCGGACTTTCTTATAGACGATGAAACTCAGAAATTGCATTGGAATGAAACACAAAAGCCACAATTCCGACTTAAGTACAAGAAGACTGAATCTTCCAAATCTCTATGTTTTGAACCATTAATGTGACACTAGCTATAGATTCCGATGCTTCACTCCAGATTTACTGTTTCCCTTGGACCTTCTTATTGACGGTGAAACACAGAAATTGCATCGGAATTAAAAACAAAAGGCACAATGCCAACTTAAGTACATGTAGACTGAGTTTTCCTACTGTCTATGTTTTGAACCATTCGTGTGACACTAGTTATAGATTCCGATGCTTCACTTTAGGTTTACTGTATCCCTCTGACCTTCTTATTGACGATGAAACAAAGAAATTGCATAGGAATTAAATAGAAAAGGCACAATACCGACTTCTCTACAGGAAGACTGACTCTTCTTACTGACTATGTTTTGAACCATTCATGTGACACTAGTTATAGATTCCGATGCTTAACTTGAGGATTACTGTATCCCACTGACCTTCTTAGTGACGATGAAACACAGAAATTGCATCGGAATTAAATACAAACGGCACAATGCCGACTTAAGTACTAGAAGACTGGCTCTTCTTACTGACTATGCTTTGAACCATGCCTGTTACACTAGTTATAGGTTCTGATGCTTCACTTCAGGTTTACTGTATCCCTCTGACCTTCTTATTGACGATGAAACACAGAAATTGCATCGGAATTAAATAGAAAAATCACAATGCCGACTTAAGTACAAGAAGACTGACTCTTCTTACTGACTATGTTTTGAACCATTCCTGTGTCACTAGTTTTTTAATCCGATGCTTCACTTGACGTTTACTGTAACCCTCGGACCTTCTTATTGACGATGAAACACAGAAATTGCATCGGAATGAAACACAAAAGCCACAATTCCGACTTAAGTACAAGAAGACTGAATCTTCCAAATCTCTATGTTTTGAACCATTCCTGTGACACTAGTTATAGATTCTGATGCTTCCCTCCAGGTTTACTGTATCCCTTGGCCCTTCTTTTTGACGATGAAACACAGAAATTGCATCGGAATTAAATAGAATAGGCACAATGCCGACTTAAGTACAAAAAGACTGACGCCTCTTACAGACTATGTTTTGAACCATTCCTGTGACACTAGTTGTAGATTCCGATGCTTCACTTCAGGTTTACTGTATCCCCTAGACTTTCCTATTGACGATGAGACACAGAAATCGCATTGGAATGAAATAGAAAAAGAACAATGCCGACTTAAGTACAAGAAGACTGACTCTTCCAACTCTCTATGTTTTGAACCATTCCTGTGACACTACTTTTTTATTCCGATGCTTCACTTGAGGTTTACTGTATCCCTCGGACCTTCTTATGGACAATGAAACACAATATTACATCGGAATGAAATACAAAAGGCACAATGCCGACTTAAGTACAAGAAGACTGACTCTTTCAAATCTCTATGTTTTGAACTATTCCTGTGACACTAGTTATAGATTCCGATGCTTCACTTCACCCTTACTGTATCCCTTGGACCTTCTTTTTGACGATGAATCACACAAATTGCATCGGAATTAAATACAAAAGGAATAATGGTGACTTAAGTACATGAAGACTGACTCATCTTACTGTCTATGTTTTGAACCATTCCTGTGACACTAGTTATAGATTCCGATGCTTCACTTCACGTTTACTGTATTCCTCTGACCTTCTTCTTGACGATAAAACACAGAAATTTCATCAGAATTAAATACAAAAGGCACAATGGCGACTTAAGTACAAGAAGACTGACTCTTCTTACTGTCTATGTTTTGAACCATTCCTGTGACACTAGTTATAGATTCCGATGCTTCGCTTCAGTTTAACTGTATCCCTCTGACGTTCTTATAGACGATGAAACACAGAATTTGCGTCGGAATTAAATAAAAAAGGCACAATGCCGAACTAAGTACAAGAAGACTGACTCTTCTTACTGTCTATGCTTTGAACCATTCCTGCGACACAAGTTATAGATTTTGATGCTTCGCTCTAGGTTTACTGTATCCCTTGGACCTTCTTATTGACGATGAAACACAGAAATTGCATCGGAATTAAATAAAAAAGGCACAATGCCGACTTAAGTACAAGAAGACTGACTCTTCTTCCTGTCTATGTTTTGAACCATTCCTGTGACACTAGTTACAGATTCCGATGCTTCACTCCAGGTTTACTGTTTCCCTTGGAACTTCTTATTGACGGTGAAACACAGAAATTGCATCGGAATTAAATACAAACGGCACAATGCCGACTTAAGTACTAGAAGACTGGCTCTTCTTACTGACTATGCTTTGAACCATTCCTGCGACACTAGTTATAGATTCCGATGCTTCACTTCAGGTTTACTGTATCCCTCTGACCTTCTTATTGACGATGAAACACAGAAATTGCATCGGAATTAAATAGAAAAGGCACAATGCCTACTTAAGTACTAGAAGACTGACACTTCTTACTGACTATGTTTTGAACCATTCCTGTGTCACTAGTTTTTTAATCCGATGCTTCACTTGACGTTTACTGTATCCCTCGGACCTTCTTATGGACGATGAAACTCAGAAATTGCATCGGAATGAAACACAAAAGCCACAATTCCGACTTAAGTACAAGAAGACTGAATCTTCCAAATCTCTATGTTTTGAACCATTAATGTGACACTAGCTATAGATTCCGATGCTTCACTCCAGGTTTACTGTTTCCCTTGGACCTTCTTATTGACGGTGAAACACAGAAATTGCATCGGAATTAAAAACAAAAGGCACAATGCCAACTTAAGTACATGTAGACTGAGTTTTCCTACTGTCTATGTTTTGAACCATTCCTGTGACACTAGTTATAGATTCCGATGTTTCATTTCAGGTTTACTGTATCCCTTGGACCTTCTTATTGACGATGAAACACAGAAATTGCATCGGAATTAAATACAAAAGGCACAATGCCGACTTAAGTACAAGAAAAATGACTCTTGCAACTGTCTATGCTTTGAACCATTCGTGTGACACTAGTTATAGATTCCGATGCTTCACTTTAGGTTTACTGTATCCCTCTGACCTTCTTATTGACGATGAAACAAAGAAATTGCATAGGAATTAAATAGAAAAGGCACAATACCGACTTCTCTACAGGAAGACTGACTCTTCTTACTGACTATGTTTTGAACCATTCATGTGACACTAGTTATAGATTCCGATGCTTAACTTGAGGATTACTGTATCCCACTGACCTTCTTAGTGACGATGAAACACAGAAATTGCATCGGAATAAAATACAAAAAGCACAATCCCGAATTAAGTACAGGAAGACTGACTCTTCTTACTGTCTATGTTTGAACCTTTCCTGTGACACTAGTTATAGATTCAGATGCTTCACTTCAGGTTCACTGTATCCCTCGGACCTTCTTATTGACGATGAAACACAGAATTAAATACAAAAAGCACAATGTCGAATTAAGTACAAGAAGACTGGCTCTCCTTACTGTCTATGTTTTGAACCATTCCTGTGACATTAGTTATAGACTGCGATGCTTCACTCCAGATTTACTGTATCCCTTGGACCTTCTTATTGACGATCAAACACAGAAATTGCATCGGAATTAAATACAAAAGGCACAATGCCGATTTAAGTAAAAGAAGTCTGACACTTCTTACTGTCTATGTTTCCTGTGACACTAGTTATAGATTCCGATGCTTCACTCCAGGTTTACTGTATCCCTTGGACACTCTTATTAACAATGAATCACAGAAATTGCATCAGAATTAAAAAGAAAAGGCACAATGATGACTTAAGTACAAGAAGACTGACTCTTCTTACTGACTATGTTTTGAACCATTCCTGTGACACTAGTTATAGATTCCGATGCTTCACATCTGGTTTACTGTATCCCTTGGACCTTATTATTGACGATGAAACACAGAAATTGCTTCGGAATTAAATACAAAGGCACAATACCGACTTAGGTACAAGAAGACTGACTCCTCTTACTGACTATGATTTGAACCATTCCTGTGACACTAGTTACAGATTACGATGCTTCACTCCAGGTTTACTGTTTCCCTTGGAACTTGTTATTGACGGTGAAACACAGAAATTGCATCGGAATTAAATACAAACGGCACAATGCCGACTTAAGTACTAGGAGACTGGCTCTTCTTACTGACTATGCTTTGAACCATGCCTGTGACACTAGTTATAGATTCCGATGCGTCACTTCAGGTTTACTGTATCCCTCTGACCTTCTTATTGACGATGAAACACAGAAATTGCATCGGAATTAAATAGAAAAGGCACAATGCCGACTTAAGTACAAGAAGACTAACTCTTCTTACTGACTATGTTTTGAACCATTCCTGTGTCACTAGTTTTTTAATCCGATGCTTCACTTGACGTTTACTGTAACCCTCGGACCTTCTTATGGACGATGAAACACAGAAATAGCATCGGAATGAAACACAAAAGCCACAATTCCGACTTAAGTACAAGAAGACTGAATCTTCCAAATCTCTATGTTTTGAACCATTCCGGTGACACTAGTTATAGATTCTGATGCTTCACTCCAGGTTTACTGTATCCCTTGGCCCTTCTTTTTGACGATGAAACACAGAAATTGCATCGGAATTAAATAGAATAGGCACAATGCCGACTTAAGTACAAAAAGACTGACGCCTCTTACAGACTATGTTTTGAACCATTCCTGTGACACTACTTTTTTATTCCGATGCTTCACTTGAGGTTTACTGTATCCCTCGGACCTTCTTATGGACAATGAAACACAAAATTACATCGGAATGAAATACAAAAGGCACAATGCCGACTTAAGTACAAGAAGACTGACTCTTTCAACTCTCTATGTTTTGAACTATTCCTGTGACACTAGTTATAGATTCCGATGCTTCACTTCAGCCTTACTGTATCCCTTGGACCTTCTTATTGACGATGAAACACACAAATTGCATCGGAATTAAATACAAAAGGAACAATGGTGACTTAAGTACATGAAGACTGACTCATCTTACTGTCTATGTTTTGAACCATTCCTGTGACACTAGTTATAGATTCCGATGCTTCACTTCACGTTTACTGTATTCCTCTGACCTTCTTATTGACGGATAAACACAGAAATTTCATCAGAATTAAATACAAAAGGCACAATGGCGACTTAAGTACAAGAAGACTGACTCTTCTTACTGTCTATGTTTTGAACCATTCCTGTGACACTAGTTATAGATTCCGATGCTTCGCTTCAGATTAACTGTATCCCTCTGACGTTCTTATAGACGATGAAACACAGAATTTGCGTCGGAATTAAATGAAAAAGGCACAATGCCGAATTAAGTACAAGTAGACTGACTCTTCTTACTGTCTATGCTTTGAACCATTCCTGCGACACAAGTTATAGATTCTGATGCTTCGCTCTAGGTTTACTGTATCCCTTGGACCTTCTTATTGACGATGAAACACAGAAATTGCATCGGAATTAAATAAAAAAGGCACAATGCCGACTTAAGTACAAGAAGACTGACTCTTCTTCCTGTCTATGTTTTGAACCATTCCTGTGACACTAGTTACAGATTCCGATGCTTCACTCCAGGTTTACTGTTTCCCTTGGAACTTCTTATTGACGGTGAAACACAGAAATTGCATCGGAATTAAATACAAACGGTACAATGCCGACTTAAGTACTAGAAGACTGGCTCTTCTTACTGACTATGCTTTGAACCATTCCTGCGACACTAGTTATAGATTCCGATGCTTCACTTCAGGTTTACTGTATCCCTCTGACCTTCTTATGGACGATGAAACTCAGAAATTGCATCGGAATGAAACACAAAAGCCACAATTCCGACTTAAGTACAAGAAGACTGAATCTTCCAAATCTCTATGTTTTGAACCATTAATGTGACACTAGCTACAGATTCCGATGCTTCACTCCAGGTTTACTGTTTCCCTTGGACCTTCTTATTGACGGTGAAACACAGAAATTGCATCGGAATTAAAAACAAAAGGCACAATGCCAACTTAAGTACATGTAGACTGAGTTTTCCTACTGACTATGTTTTGAACCATTCCTGTGACACTAGTTTTAGATTCCGATGTTTCATTTCAGGTTTACTGTATCCCTTGGACCTTCTTATTGACGATGAAACACAGAAATTGCATCGGAATTAAATACAAAAGGCACAATGCCGACTTAAGTACAAGAAGAATGACTCTTGCAACTGTCTATGCTTTGAACCATTCGTGTGACACTAGTTATAGATTCCGATGCTTCACTTTAGGTTTACTGTATCCCTCTGACCTTCTTATAGACGATGAAACAAAGAAATTGCATAGGAGTGAAATAGAAAAGGCACAATACCGACTTCTCTACAGGAAGACTGACTATTCTTACTGACTATGTTTTGAACCATTCATGTGACACTAGTTATAGATTCCGATGCTTAACTTGAGGATTACTGTATCCCACTGACCTTCTTAGTGACGATGAAACACAGAAATTGCAACGGAATAAAATACAAAAAGCACAATCCCGCATTAAGTACAGGAAGACTGACTCTTCTTACTGTCTATGTTTGAACCTTTCCTGTAACACTAGTTATAGATTCAGATGCTTCACTTCAGGTTCACGGTATCCCTCGGACCTTCTTATTGACGATGAAACACAGAAATTGCTTCAGAATTAAATACAAAAAGCACAATGTCGAATTAAGTACAAGAAGACTGGCTCTCCTTACTGTCTATGTTATTGAACCATTCCTGTGACATTAGTTATAGACTACGATGCTTCACTCCAGGTTTACTGTATCCCTTGGACCTTCTTATTGACGATCAAACACAGAAATTGCATCGGAATTAAATACAAACGGCACAATGCCGATTTAAGTAAAAGAAGTCTGACACTTATTACTGTCTATGTTTTGAACCATTCCTGTGACACTAGTTATAGATTCCCATGCTTCACTCCAGGTTTACTGTATCCCTTGGACACTCTTATTAACAATGAATCACAGAAATTGCATCAGAATTAAAAAGAAAAGGCACAATGATGACTTAAGTACAAGAAGACTGACTCTTCTTACTGACTATGTTTTGAACCATTCCTGTGATACTAGTTATAGATTCCGATGCTTCACTTCTGGTTTACTGTATCCCTTGGACCTTATTATTGACGATGAAACACAGAAATTGCTTCGGAATTAAATACAAAGGCACAATACCGACTTAGGTACAAGAAGACTGACTCCTCTTACTGACTATGATTTGAACCATTCCTGTGACACTAGTTACAGATTACGATGCTTCACTCCAGGTTTACTGTTTCCCTTGGAACTTGTTATTGACGGTGAAACACAGAATTTGCATCGGAATTAAATACAAACGGCACAATGCCGACTTAAGTACTAGAAGACTGGCTCTTCTTACTGACTATGCTTTGAACCATGCCTGTGACACTAGTTATAGATTCCGATGCTTCACTTCAGGTTTTACTGTATTCCCTCTGACCTTCTTATTGACGATGAAACACAGAAATTGCATCGGAATTAAATAGAAAAAGGCACAATGCCGACTTAAGTACAAGAAGAATGACTCTTGCAACTGTCTATGCTTTGAACCATTCGTGTGACACTAGTTATAGATTCCGATGCTTCACTTTAGGTTTACTGTATCCCTCTGACCTTCTTATTGACGATGAAACACAGAAATTGCATCGGAATTAAATACAAAAGGCACAATGCCGACTTAAGTACAAGAAGACTGATTCATCCTACTGTCTATGTTTTGAACCATTCCTGTGACACTAGTTATAGATTCCAATGCTTTTACTTCAGGTTTTACTGTATCCCTCTGCCCTTCTTATTGATGATGAAACACAGAAATATTGCATCGGAATTAAATACAAAATGCACATAGCCGACTCAAGTACAAGGAGACTAACTCTTCTTACTGTCTATGTTTTGAACCATTCCTGTGAAACTAATTATAGATTCCGATTCTTCACTCCAGGTTTACTGTATCCCTTGGACCTTCTTATTGACGATGAAACAGAGAAATTGCATCGGAATTAAATAGAAAAGGCACAATGCCGACTTAAGTACAAGAAGACTGACTCTTCTTACTGTCTATGTTTTGAACCATTCCTGTGACACTAGTTACAGATTCCGATGCTTCACTCCAGGTTTACTGTTTCCCTTGGAACTTGTTATTGACGGTGAAACACAGAAATGGCATCGGAATTAAATACAAACGGCACAATGCCGACTTAAGTACTAGAAGACTGGCTCTTCTCACTGACTATGCTTTGAACCATGCCTGTGACACTAGTTATAGATTCCGATGCTTCACTTCAGGTTTACTGTATCCCTCTGACCTTCTTATTGACGATGAAACACAGAAATTGCATCGGAATTAAATAGAAAAGGCACAATGCCGACTTAAGTACAAGAAGAATGACTCTTGCAACTGTCTATGCTTTGAACCATTCGTGTGACACTAGTTATAGATTCCGATGCTTCACTTTAGGTTTACTGTATCCCTCTGACCTTCTTATTGACGATGAAACACAGAAATTGCATAGGAATTAAATAGAAAAGGCACAATACCGACTTCACTACAGGAAGACTGACTCTCCTTACTGACTATGTTTTGAACCATTCATGTGACACTAGTTATAGATTCCGATGCTTAACTTGAGGATTACTGTATCCCACTGACCTTCTTAGTGACGATGAAACACAGAAATTGCATCGGAATAAAATACAAAAAGCACAATCCCGAATTAACTACAGGAAGACTGACTCTCCTTACTGTCTATGTTTTGAACCATTCCTGTGACATTAGTTATAGACTACGATGCTTCACTCCAGGTTTACTGTATCCCTTGGACCTTCTTATTGACGATCAAACACAGAAATTGCATCGGAATTAAATACAAAAGGCACAATGCCGATTTAAGTAAAAGAAGTCTGACACTTCTTACTGTCTATGTTTTGAACCATTCCGGTGACACTAGTTATAGATTCCGATGCTTCACTCCAGGTTTACTGTATCCCTTGGACACTCTTATTAACAATGAATCACAGAAATTGCATCAGAATTAAAAAGAAAAGGCACAATGATGACTTAAGTACAAGAAGACTGACTCTTCTTACTGACTGTGTTTTGAACCATTCCTGTGACACTAGTTATAGATTCCGATGCTTCACTTCAGGTTTACTGTATCCCTTGGACCTTCTTATTGACGATGAAACACATAAATTGCTTCGGAATTAAATACAAAGGCACAATACCGACTTAGGTACAAGAAGACTTACTCCTCTTACTGACTATGTTTTGAACCATTCCTGTGACACTAGTAACAGATTACGATAATTCACTCCAGATTTACTGTTTCCCTTGGACTTTCTTATTGACGATGAAACACAGAAATTGCATCGGAATTAAATACAAAATGCACAATGCCGTCTTATGTACAAGAAGACTGGCTCTTCTTACTGACTATGCTTTGAACCATTCCTGTGACACTAGTTACAGATTCCGATGCTTCACTTTAGATTCACCGTATCCCTTGGACCTTCTTATTGACGATGAAACACAGAAATTGCATCGGAATTAAATAGAAAAGGCACAATGCCGACTTAAGTACAAGAAGACTGATTCATCCTACTGTCTATGTTTTGAACCATTCCTGTGACACTAGTTATAGATTCCAATGCTTTACTTCAGGTTTACTGTATCCCTCTGCCCATCTTATTGACGATGAAACACAGAAATTGCATCGGAATGAAACACAAAAGCCACAATTCCGACTTAAGTACAAGAAGACTGAATCTTCCAAATCTCTATGTTTTGAACCATTCCTGTGACACTAGTTATAGATTCTGATGCTTCCCTCCAGGTTTACTGTATCCCTTGGCCCTTCTTTTTGACGATGAAACACAGAAATTGCATCGGAATTAAATAGAATAGGCACAATGCCGACTTAAGTACAAAAAGACTGACGCCTCTTACAGACTATGTTTTGAACCATTCCTGTGACACTAGTTGTAGATTCCGATGCTTCACTTCAGGTTTACTGTATCCCCTAGACTTTCCTATTGACGATGAGACACAGAAATCGCATTGGAATGAAATAGAAAAAGAACAATGCCGACTTAAGTACAAGAAGACTGACTCTTCCAACTCTCTATGTTTTGAACCATTCCTGTGACACTACTTTTTTATTCCGATGCTTCACTTGAGGTTTACTGTATCCCTCGGACCTTCTTATGGACAATGAAACACAAAATTACATCGGAATGAAATACAAAAGGCACAATGCCGACTTAAGTACAAGAAGACTGACTCTTTCAAATCTCTATGTTTTGAACTATTCCTGTGACACTAGTTATAGATTCCGATGCTTCACTTCACCCTTACTGTATCCCTTGGACCTTCTTATTGACGATGAATCACACAAATTGCATCGGAATTAAATACAAAAGGAATAATGGTGACTTAAGTACATGAAGACTGACTCATCTTACTGTCTATGTTTTGAACCATTCCTGTGACACTAGTTATAGATTCCGATGCTTCACTTCACGTTTACTGTATTCCTCTGACCTTCTTCTTGACGATAAAACACAGAAATTTCATCAGAATTAAATACAAAAGGCACAATGGCGACTTAAGTACAAGAAGACTGACTCTTCTTACTGTCTATGTTTTGAACCATTCCTGTGACACTAGTTATAGATTCCGATGCTTCGCTTCAGTTTAACTGTATCCCTCTGACGTTCTTATAGACGATGAAACACAGAATTTGCGTCGGAATTAAATAAAAAAGGCACAATGCCGAACTAAGTACAAGAAGACTGACTCTTCTTCCTGTCTATGTTTTGAACCATTCCTGTGACACTAGTTACAGATTCCGATGCTTCACTCCAGGTTTACTGTTTCCCTTGGAACTTCTTATTGACGGTGAAACACAGAAATTGCATCGGAATTAAATACAAACGGCACAATGCCGACTTAAGTACTAGAAGACTGGCTCTTCTTACTGACTATGCTTTGAACCATTCCTGCGACACTAGTTATAGATTCCGATGCTTCACTTCAGGTTTACTGTATCCCTCTGACCTTCTTATTGACGATGAAACACAGAAATTGCATCGGAATTAAATAGAAAAGGCACAATGCCTACTTAAGTACTAGAAGACTGACACTTCTTACTGACTATGTTTTGAACCATTCCTGTGTCACTAGTTTTTTAATCCGATGCTTCACTTGACGTTTACTGTATCCCTCGGACCTTCTTATGGACGATGAAACTCAGAAATTGCATCGGAATGAAACACAAAAGCCACAATTCCGACTTAAGTACAAGAAGACTGAATCTTCCAAATCTCTATGTTTTGAACCATTAATGTGACACTAGCTATAGATTCCGATGCTTCACTCCAGGTTTACTGTTTACCTTGGACCTTCTTATTGACGGTGAAACACAGAAATTGCATCGGAATTAAAAACAAAAGGCACAATGCCAACTTAAGTACATGTAGACTGAGTTTTCCTACTGTCTATGTTTTGAACCATTCCTGTGACACTAGTTATAGATTCCGATGTTTCATTTCAGGTTTACTGTATCCCTTGGACCTTCTTATTGACGATGAAACACAGAAATTGCATCGGAATTAAATACAAAAGGCACAATGCCGACTTAAGTACAAGAAAAATGACTCTTGCAACTGTCTATGCTTTGAACCATTCGTGTGACACTAGTTATAGATTCCGATGCTTCACTTTAGGTTTACTGTATCCCTCTGACCTTCTTATTGACGATGAAACAAAGAAATTGCATAGGAATTAAATAGAAAAGGCACAATACCGACTTCTCTACAGGAAGACTGACTCTTCTTACTGACTATGTTTTGAACCATTCATGTGACACTAGTTATAGATTCCGATGCTTAACTTGAGGATTACTGTATCCCACTGACCTTCTTAGTGACGATGAAACACAGAAATTGCATCGGAATAAAATACAAAAAGCACAATCCCGAATTAAGTACAGGAAGACTGACTCTTCTTACTGTCTATGTTTGAACCTTTCCTGTGACACTAGTTATAGATTCAGATGCTTCACTTCAGGTTCACTGTATCCCTCGGACCTTCTTATTGACGATGAAACACAGAATTAAATACAAAAAGCACAATGTCGAATTAAGTACAAGAAGACTGGCTCTCCTTACTGTCTATGTTTTGAACCATTACTGTGACATTAGTTATAGACTGCGATGCTTCACTCCAGATTTACTGTATCCCTTGGACCTTCTTATTGACGATCAAACACAGAAATTGCATCGGAATTAAATACAAAAGGCACAATGCCGATTTAAGTAAAAGAAGTCTGACACTTCTTACTGTCTATGTTTCCTGTGACACTAGTTATAGATTCCGATGCTTCACTCCAGGTTTACTGTATCCCTTGGACACTCTTATTAACAATGAATCACAGAAATTGCATCAGAATTAAAAAGAAAAGGCACAATGATGACTTAAGTACAAGAAGACTGACTCTTCTTACTGACTATGTTTTGAACCATTCCTGTGACACTAGTTATAGATTCCGATGCTTCACATCTGGTTTACTGTATCCCTTGGACCTTATTATTGACGATGAAACACAGAAATTGCTTCGGAATTAAATACAAAGGCACAATACCGACTTAGGTACAAGAAGACTGACTCCTCTTACTGACTATGATTTGAACCATTCCTGTGACACTAGTTACAGATTACGATGCTTCACTCCAGGTTTACTGTTTCCCTTGGAACTTGTTATTGACGGTGAAACACAGAAATTGCATCGGAATTAAATACAAACGGCACAATGCCGACTTAAGTACTAGAAGACTGGCTCTTCTTACTGACTATGCTTTGAACCATGCCTGTGACACTAGTTATAGATTCCGATGCGTCACTTCAGGTTTACTGTATCCCTCTGACCTTCTTATTGACGATGAAACACAGAAATTGCATCGGAATTAAATAGAAAAGGCACAATGCCGACTTAAGTACAAGAAGACTGACTCTTCTTACTGACTATGTTTTGAACCATTCCTGTGTCACTAGTTTTTTAATCCGATGCTTCACTTGACGTTTACTGTAACCCTCGGACCCTTCTTATGGACGATGAAACACAGAAATAGCATCGGAATGAAACACAAAAGCCACAATTCCGACTTAAGTACAAGAAGACTGAATCTTCCAAATCTCTATGTTTTGAACCATTCCCGGTGACACTAGTTATAGATTCTGATGCTTCACTCCAGGTTTACTGTATCCCTTGGCCCTTCTTTTTGACGATGAAACACAGAAATTGCATCGGAATTAAATAGAATAGGCACAATGCCGACTTAAGTACAAAAAGACTGACGCCTCTTACAGACTATGTTTTAGAACCATTCCTGTGACACTACTTTTTTATTCCGATGCTTCACTTGAGGTTTACTGTATCCCTCGGACCCTTCTTAATGGACAATGAAACACAAAATTACATCGGAATGAAATACAAAAGGCACAATGCCGACTTAAGTACAAGAAGACTGACTCTTTCAACTCTCTATGTTTTTGAACTATTTCTGTGACACTAGTTATAGATTCCGATGCTTCACTTCAGCCTTACTGTATCCCTTTTCAGCCTTACTGTATCCCTTGGACCTTCTTATTGACGATGAAACACACAAATTGCATCGGAATTAAATACAAAAGGAACAATGGTGACTTAAGTACATGAAGACTGACTCATCTTACTGTCTATGTTTTGAACCATTCCTGTGACACTAGTTATAGATTCCGATGCTTCACTTCACGTTTACTGTATTCCTCTGACCTTCTTATTGACGGATAAACACAGAAATTTCATCAGAATTAAATACAAAAGGCACAATGGCGACTTAAGTACACGAAGACTGACTCTTCTTACTGTCTATGTTTTGAACCATTCCTGTGACACTAGTTATAGATTCCGATGATTCGCTTCAGATTAACTGTATCCCTCTGACGTTCTTATAGACGATGAAACACAGAATTTGCGTCGGAATTAAATGAAAAAGGCACAATGCCGAATTAAGTACAAGTAGACTGACTCTTCTTACTGTCTATGCTTTGAACCATTCCTGCGACACAAGTTATAGATTCTGATGCTTCGCTCTAGGTTTACTGTATCCCTTGGACCTTCTTATTGACGATGAAACACAGAAATTGCATCGGAATTAAATAAAAAAGGCACAATGCCGACTTAAGTACAAGAAGACTGACTCTTCTTCCTGTCTATGTTTTGAACCATTCCTGTGACACTAGTTACAGATTCCGATGCTTCACTCCAGGTTTACTGTTTCCCTTGGAACTTCTTATTGACGGTGAAACACAGAAATTGCATCGGAATTAAATACAAACGGTACAATGCCGACTTAAGTACTAGAAGACTGGCTCTTCTTACTGACTATGCTTTGAACCATTCCTGCGACACTAGTTATAGATTCCGATGCTTCACTTCAGGTTTACTGTATCCCTCTGACCTTCTTATTGACGATGAAACACAGAAATTGCATCGGAATTAAATAGAAAAGGCACAATGCCGACTTAAGTACTAGAAGACTGACACTTCTTACTGACTATGTTTTGAACCATTCCTGTGTCACTAGTTTTTTAATCCGATGCTTCACTTGACGTTTACTGTATCCCTCGGACCTTCTTATGGACGATGAAACTCAGAAATTGCATCGGAATGAAACACAAAAGCCACAATTCCGACTTAAGTACAAGAAGACTGAATCTTCCAAATCTCTATGTTTTGAACCATTAATGTGACACTAGCTATAGATTCCGATGCTTCACTCCAGGTTTACTGTTTCCCTTGGACCTTCTTATTGACGGTGAAACACAGAAATTGCATCGGAATTAAAAACAAAAGGCACAATGCCAACTTAAGTACATGTAGACTGAGTTTTCCTACTGACTATGTTTTGAACCATTCCTGTGACACTAGTGTTAGATTCCGATGTTTCATTTCAGGTTTACTGTATCCCTTGGACCTTCTTATTGACGATGAAACACAGAAATTGCATCGGAATTAAATACAAAAGGCACAATGCCGACTTAAGTACAAGAAGAATGACTCTTGCAACTGTCTATGCTTTGAACCATTCGTGTGACACTAGTTATAGATTCCGATGCTTCACTTTAGGTTTACTGTATCCCTCTGACCTTCTTATAGACGATGAAACAAAGAAATTGCATAGGAGTGAAATAGAAAAGGCACAATACCGACTTCTCTACAGGAAGACTGACTATTCTTACTGACTATGTTTTGAACCATTCATGTGACACTAGTTATAGATTCCGATGCTTAACTTGAGGATTACTGTATCCCACTGACCTTCTTAGTGACGATGAAACACAGAAATTGCAACGGAATAAAATACAAAAAGCACAATCCCGCATTAAGTACAGGAAGACTGACTCTTCTTACTGTCTATGTTTGAACCTTTCCTGTAACACTAGTTATAGATTCAGATGCTTCACTTCAGGTTCACGGTATCCCTCGGACCTTCTTATTGACGATGAAACACAGAAATTGCTTCAGAATTAAATACAAAAAGCACAATGTCGAATTAAGTACAAGAAGACTGGCTCTCCTTACTGTCTATGTTTTGAACCATTCCTGTGACATTAGTTATAGACTACGATGCTTCACTCCAGGTTTACTGTATCCCTTGGACCTTCTTATTGACGATGAAACACAGAAATTGCATCGGAATTAAATACAAACGGCACAATGCCGATTTAAGTAAAAGAAGTCTGACACTTCTTACTGTCTATGTTTTGAACCATTCCTGTGACACTAGTTATAGATTCCCATGCTTCACTCCAGGTTTACTGTATCCCTTGGACACTCTTATTAACAATGAATCACAGAAATTGCATCAGAATTAAAAAGAAAAGGCACAATGATGACTTAAGTACAAGAAGACTGACTCTTCTTACTGACTATGTTTTGAACCATTCCTGTGATACTAGTTATAGATTCCGATGCTTCACTTCTGGTTTACTGTATCCCTTGGACCTTATTATTGACGATGAAACACAGAAATTGCTTCGGAATTAAATACAAAGGCACAATACCGACTTAGGTACAAGAAGACTGACTCCTCTTACTGACTATGATTTGAACCATTCCTGTGACACTAGTTACAGATCACGATGCTTCACTCCAGGTTTACTGTTTCCCTTGGAACTTGTTATTGACGGTGAAACACAGAAATTGCATCGGAATTAAATACAAACGGCACAATGCTGACTTAAGTACTAGAAGACTGGCTCTTCTTACTGACTATGCTTTGAACCATGCCTGTGACACTAGTTATAGATTCCGATGCTTCACTTCAGGTTTACTGTATCCCTCTGACCTTCTTATTGACGATGAAACACAGAAATTGCATCGGAATTAAATAGAAAAGGCACAATGCCGACTTAAGTACAAGAAGAATGACTCTTGCAACTGTCTATGCTTTGAACCATTCGTGTGACACTAGTTATAGATTCCGATGCTTCACTTTAGGTTTACTGTATCCCTCTGACCTTCTTATTGACGATGAAACACAGAAATTGCATCGGAATTAAATACAAAAGGCACAATGCCGACTTAAGTACAAGAAGACTGATTCATCCTACTGTCTATGTTTTGAACCATTCCTGTGACACTAGTTATAGATTCCAATGCTTTACTTCAGGTTTACTGTATCCCTCTGCCCTTCTTATTGATGATGAAACACAGAAATTGCATCGGAATTAAATACAAAATGCACATAGCCGACTCAAGTACAAGAAGACTAACTCTTCTTACTGTCTATGTTTTGAACCATTCCTGTGAAACTAATTATAGATTCCGATTCTTCACTCCAGGTTTACTGTATCCCTTGGACCTTCTTATTGACGATGAAACAGAGAAATTGCATCGGAATTAAATAGAAAAGGCACAATGCCGACTTAAGTACAAGAAGACTGACTCTTCTTACTGTCTATGTTTTGAACCATTCCTGTGACACTAGTTACAGATTCCGATACTTCACTCCAGGTTTACTGTTTCCCTTGGAACTTGTTATTGACGGTGAAACACAGAAATGGCATCGGAATTAAATACAAACGGCACAATGCCGACTTAAGTACTAGAAGACTGGCTCTTCTCACTGACTATGCTTTGAACCATGCCTGTGACACTAGTTATAGATTCCGATGCTTCACTTCAGGTTTACTGTATCCCTCTGACCTTCTTATTGACGATGATACACAGAAATTGCATCGGAATTAAATAGAAAAGGCACAATGCCGACTTAAGTACAAGAAGAATGACTCTTGCAACTGTCTATGCTTTGAACCATTCGTGTGACACTAGTTATAGATTCCGATGCTTCACTTTAGGTTTACTGTATCCCTCTGACCTTCTTATTGACGATGAAACACAGAAATTGCATAGGAATTAAATAGAAAAGGCACAATACCGACTTCACTACAGGAAGACTGACTCTCCTTACTGACTATGTTTTGAACCATTCATGTGACACTAGTTATAGATTCCGATGCTTAACTTGAGGATTACTGTATCCCACTGACCTTCTTAGTGACGATGAAACACAGAAATTGCATCGGAATAAAATACAAAAAGCACAATCCCGAATTAACTACAGGAAGACTGACTCTCCTTACTGTCTATGTTTTGAACCATTCCTGTGACATTAGTTATAGACTACGATGCTTCACTCCAGGTTTACTGTATCCCTTGGACCTTCTTATTGACGATCAAACACAGAAATTGCATCGGAATTAAATACAAAAGGCACAATGCCGATTTAAGTAAAAGAAGTCTGACACTTCTTACTGTCTATGTTTTGAACCATTCCGGTGACACTAGTTATAGATTCCGATGCTTCACTCCAGGTTTACTGTATCCCTTGGACACTCTTATTAACAATGAATCACAGAAATTGCATCAGAATTAAAAAGAAAAGGCACAATGATCGACTTAAGTACAAGAAGACTGACTCTTCTTACTGACTGTGTTTTGAACCATTCCTGTGACACTAGTTATAGATTCCGATGCTTCACTCCAGGTTTACTGTATCCCTTGGACACTCTTATTAACAATGAATCACAGAAATTGCATCAGAATTAAAAGAAAAGGCACAATGATGACTTAAGTACAAGAAGACTGACTCTTCTTACTGTCTATGTTTTGAACCATTCCTGTGACACTAGTTACAGATTCCGATGCTTCACTCCAGGTTTACTGTATCCTTGGACCTTCTTATTGACGATGAAACACAGAAATTGCATCGGGATTAAATAGAAAAGGCACAATGCCGACTTAAGTATAAGAAGACTGATTCTTCCAACTGTCTATGTTTTGAACTATTCCTGTGACACTAGTTATAGATTCCGATGCTTCACTTCAGGTTTACTGTATCAATCTGCCCTTCTTATTGACGATGAAACACAGAAATTGCATCGGAATTAAATACAAAAGGCACAATGACGACTTAAGTACAAGAAGACTGACTCTGCTTTCTGTCTATGTTTTGAACTATTTCTGTGATACTAGTTATAGATTTCGGTGCTTCACTTCAGGTTTACTCTATCGCTTGGACCATCTTATTGACGATGAAACACAGAAATTGCATCGGAATTAAATACAAAAGGCACAATGCCGACTTAAGTACAAGAAGACTGTGACTCTTCTTACTGACTATGTCTTGAACCATTCCTGTGACACTAGTTATAGATTCCGATGCTTCACTTCACGTTTACTGTATTCCTCTGACGTTCTTATAGACGATGAAGCACAGAATTTGCGTCGGAATTAAATTAAAAATGCACAATGGCGAATTAAGTACAAGAAGACTGACTCTTCTTACTGTCTATGTTTGAACCATTCCTGCGACAGAAGTTATAGATTCCGATGCTTCGCCCTAGGTTTACTGTATCCCTTGGACCTTCGAATTGACGATGAAACACAGAAATTGCATCGGAATTAAATAAAAAAGGCACAATGCCGACTTAAGTACAGGAAGACTGGCTCTTCTTACTGACTATGCTATGAACCATTCCTGTGACACTAGTTATAGATTCCGATGCTTCACTTCTGGTTTACTGTATCCCTCTGCCCTTCTCATTGACGATGAAACACAGAAATTGCATCGGAATTAAATAAAAAAGGCACAATGCCGACTTAAGTGCAGGAAGACTGGCTCTTCTTACTGACTATGCTATGAACCATTCCTGTGACACTAGTTATAGATTTCGATGCTTCACTTCAGTTTACTCTATCCCTTGGACCATCTATTGACGATGAAACACAGAAATTGCATCGGAATTAAATACAAAAGGCACAATGCCCGCTCAAGTACAAGAAGACTGACTCTTCTTACGGACTATGTTTAGAACCATTCCTGTGACACTAGTTATAGATTCTGATGCTTCACTCCAGGTTTACTGTATCCCTTGGCCCTTCTTTTTGACGATGAAACACAGAAAATGCATCGGAATTTAATAGAAAAGGCACAATGCCCACTTAAGTACAAAAAGACTGACGCTTCTTACAGACTATGTTTTGAACCATTCCTGTGACACTAGTTGTAGATTCCGATGCTTCACTTCAGGTTTACTGTATCCTCTAGACCTTCCTATTGACGATGAGACACAGAAATCGCATTGGAATGAAATAGAAAAAGAACAATGCCGACTTAAGTACAAGAAGGCTGACTCTTCCAACTCTCTATGTTTTGAACCATTCCTGTGACACTACTTTTTTATTCCGATGCTTCACTTGAGGTTTTCTGTATCCCTAGGACCTTCTTATGGACAATGAAACACAAAATTACATCGGAATGAAATACAAAAGGCACAATGCCGACTTAAGTACAAGAAGACTGACTCTTTCAACTCTCTATGTTTTGAACTATTCCTGTAACACTAGTTATAGATTCCGATGCTTCACTTCAGGTTTACTGTATCGCTTGGACCTTCTTATTGACGATGAAACACACAAATTGCATCGGAATTAAAAACAAAAGGCCCAATGGCGACTTAAGTACATGAAGACTGACTCATCTTACTGTCTATGTTTTGAACCATTCCTGTGACACTAGTTATAGATTCTGATGCTTCACTTCAGGTTTACTGTATCCCTGGGACCTTCTTATTGGCGTTGAAACACAGAAATTGCATCGAAATTAAATACAAAAGGCACAATGCCGACATAAGTACAAGAAGACTGACTCATCTTACTGTCTATGATTTGAACCATTCCTTTGACCCTAGTTATAGATTCCGATGCTTCACTCCAGGTTTACTGTATCCCTTGGACCTTCATATTGACGATGAAACACAGAAATTGCATCGGATTTAAATAAAAAAGGCACAATGCCGACTTAAGTACAAGAAGACTGTGACTCTTCTTACTGACTATGTCTTGAACCATTCCTGTGACACTAGTTATAGATTCCGATGCTTCACTTCACGTTTACTAAATTCCGCTGACCTTCTTATTGACGATAAAACACAGAAATTCCATCAGAATTAAATACAAAGGCACAATGCCGACTTAAGTACAAGAAGACTGACTCTTCTTACTGTATATGTTTTGAACCATTCCTGTGCCGCTAGTTGTAGATTCCGATGCTTCACTTCAGGTTTACTGTATCCCCTAGACCTTCCTATTGACGATGAGACACAGAAATCGCATTGGAATGAAATAGAAAAAGAACAATGCCGACTTAAGTACAAGAAGACTGACTCTTCAACTCTCTATGTTTTGAACCATTCCTGTGACACTACTTTTTTATTCCGATGCTTCACTTGAGGTTTACTGTATCCCTCGGACCTTCTTATGGACAATGAAACACAAATTACATCGGAATGAAATACAAAAGGCACAATGCCGACTTAAGCACAAGAAGACTGACTCTTTCAACTCTCTATGTTTTGAACTATTCCTGTGACACTAGTTATAGATTCCGATGCTTCACTTCAGGTTTACTGTATCGCTTGGACCTTCTTATTGACGATGAAACACACAAATTGTATCGGAATTAAATACAAAATGCACAATGGCGACTTAAGTACATGAAGACTGACTCATCTTACTGTCTATGTTTTGAACCATTACTGTGACACTAGTTATAGATTCTGATGCTTCACTTCAGGTTTACTGTATCCCTTGGACCTTCATATTGACGATGAAACACAGAAATTGCATCGGAATTAAATACAAAAGGCACAATGCCGACTTAAGTACAAGAAGACTGTGACTGTTCTTAGTGACTATGTCTTGAACCATTCCTGTGACACTAGTTATAGATTCCGATGCTTCACTTCACGTTTACTGTATTCCTCTGACCTTCTTATTGACGATAAAACACAGATATTTCATCAGAATTAAATACAAAAGGCACAATGCCGACTTAAGTACAAGAAGACTGACTCTTCTTACTGACTATGCTTTGAACCATTCATGTGACACTAGTTATAGATTCCGATGCTTAACTTGAGGATTACTGTATCCCACTGACCTTCTTAGTGACGATGAAACACAGAAATTGCATCGGAATAAAATACAAAAAGCACAATGCCGAATTAAGTACAAGAAGACTGACTCTCCTTACTGACTATGTTTGAACCATTCCTGTGACATTAGTTATAGACTACGATGCTTCACTCCAGGCTTACTGTATCCCTTGGACCTTCTTATTAACGATGAAACACAGAAATTGCTTCGGAATTAAATACAAAAAGCACAATGCCGATTTAAGTAAAAGAAGTCTGACACTTCTTACTGTCTATGTTTTAAACCATTCCTGTGACACTAGTTTTTTATTCCAATGCTTCACTTCATGTTTACTGTATCCCTCGGACCTTCTTATGGACGATGAAACACAGAAATTGCATCGGAATGAAATACAAAAGGCACAATGCCGACTTAAGTACAAGAAGACTGACCCTTCCCACTCTCTTTGTTTGGAACCTTTCCTGTGACACTAGTTATAGATTCCGATGCTTCACTTCAGAGTTACTGTATCCCTCTGACCTTCTTATTGACGATGAAACACAGAAATTGAATCCTAATTAAATAGAAAATGCACAATACCGACTTAAGTACAAGAAGACTGACTCCTCCTACTGTCTATGCTTTGAACCATTCCTGTGACACTAGTTTTAAATTCCGATGCTTCACTTCAGGTTTACTGTATTCCTTGGACCTACCTATTGACGATGAAACACACAAATTGCTTCGGAATTAAATACAAAAGGCACAATGACGACTTAAGTACAGGAAGACTGGCTCTTCTTACTGTCTATGCTTTGAAGCATTCCTGTGACACTAGTAATAGACTCCGATGCTTCACTTCAGGTTTACTGAATCCCTCTGAACTTCTTATTGACGATGAAACACAGAAATGGCATCGGAATTAAATACCAAAGGCACAATGCCGACATAAGTACGTGTAGACTGACTTTTCCTACCGTCTATGTTTTGTACCATTCCTGTGACACTAGTTATAGATTCCGATGGTTCATTTCAGGTTTACTCTATCCCTTGGACCTTCTTATTGATGATGAAACACAGAAATTGCATCGGAATTAAATACAAAAGGCACAATGCAGACTTAAGTACAAGAAGACTGACTCTTCCCACTGTCTATGTTTTGGACCATTCCTGTGACACTAGTTATAGATCCCGATGCTTCACTCTAGATCTACTGTATCCTTTGGAACTTATTACTGACGATGAAACACAGAAATTGCATCGGAATTAAATAAAAAAAGCACAAGCCGACTTAAGTACAAGAAGACTGACTCTTCTTACTGTCTATGTTTGAACCATTCCTGTGACACTAGTTATAGATTCCGATGCGTCACTTCAGGGTTGCTGTATCCCTCTGACCTTCTTAGTGACGATGAAACACAGAAATTGCTTCAGAATTAAATACAAAAGGCACAATGCCGAATTAAGTACAAGAAGACTGACCCTTCTTACTGTCTATGTTTTGAACCATTACTGTAACACTAGTTATAGATTCCGATGCTTCACCCCAGGTTTACTGTATCCCTTGGAATTTCTTATTGACGATGAAATACAGAGATTGCATCGGAATTAAATAGAAAAGGCCCAGTGCCGACTTAAGTACAAGAAGACTGACTCGTCTTACTGTCTACGTTCGAACCTTTCCTGTGACACTAGTTATGGATTCCGATGCTTCACTTCAGGTTTACTGTACCCTCTGACCTTCTTATTGACGATGAAACACAGAAACTGCATCGGAATTAAATAGAAAAGGCACAATACCGACTTAAGTACAAGAAGACTGACTCTTCTTACTGACTATATTTTGAACCATTCATGTGACACTAGTTATAGATTCCGATGCCTAACTTGAGGATTACTGTATCCCACTGACCTTCTTAGTGACGATGAAACACAAATTGCATCGGAATAATATAGAAAAAGCACAATCCCGAATTAAGTACAAGAAGACTGACTCTTCTTACTGTCTATGTTTGAACCATTCCTGTGACACTAGTTATAGATTCCTATGCGTCACTTCAGGTTTGCTGTATCCCTCTGACCTTCTTATTGACGATGAAACACAGAAATTGCTTCAGAATTAAATACAAAAGGCACAATGCCGAATTAAGTACAGGAAGACTGACACTTCTTACTGTCTATGTTTTGAACCATTCCTGTGACACTAGTTATAAATTCCGATGCTTCACTCCAGGTTTACCGTATCCCTTAGACCTTCATATTGACGATGATACACAGAAATTGCATCGGAATTAAAAAGAAAATTCACAATGATGACTTAAGTACAAGAAGACTGACTCTTCTTACTGACTATGATTTGAACCATTCCTGTGACACTAGTTATAAATTCCGACGCTTCACGTCAGGTTTACTGTATCCTTTGGACCTTCCTATTGACGATGAGACACAGAAATCGAATCGGAATTAAATAGATAAAGCACAATGCCGACTTAAGTACAAGAAGACTGACTCTTCCTACTCTCTATGTTTTGAACCACTCCTGTTACACTAGTTTTTTATTCCAATGCTACACGTGAGGTTTACTGTATCCCTCGGACCTTCTTAGGGACGATGAAACACAGAAATTGCATCGGAACGAAATACAAAAGTCACAATTCCGACCTAAGTCTAAGAAGACTGACTCTTCCAACTCTTTATGTTTTGAACCATTCCTGTGACACTAGTTATAGATTCCGATGCTTCACTTCAGAGTTACTGTATCCCTCTGACCTTCTTATTGACGATGAAACTCAGAAATTGAATCCTAATTAAATAGAAAAGGCACAATACCGACTTAAGTACAAGAGGACTGACTCCTCCTACTGTCTATGTTTTGAACCATTCCTGTGACACTAGTTTTAGATTCTGATGCTTCACTTCAGGTTTACTGTATCCCTTGGACCTTCTTATTGACGATGAAACACACAAATTGCTTCGGAATTAAATACAAAAGGCACAATGACGACTTAAGTACAAGAAGACTGACTCTTCTTACTGTGTGTGCTTTGAACCATTCCTGTGACACTAGTTATAGATTCCGATGCTTCACTCCAGGTTTACCGTATCCCTTAGCCCTTCATATTGACGATGAAACACAGAAATTGCATCGGAATTAAATACAAAAGGCACAATCCCGACTAAAGTACAAGACGTTTGACTCTTCTTACTGACTATGTTTTGAACCATTCCTGTGACACTAGTTATAGATTCGGATGCTTCACTTCAGGTTTACTGTATCCCTTGGACCTTCTTATTGACGATGAAACACAGAAATTGCGTCGGAATTAAATACAAAAGGCACAATGCCGACTTAAGTACAAGAAGACTCACTCATCTTACTGTCTATGTTCTGAACCATTCCTATGACACTAGTTATTGATTCCGATGCTACACTCCAGGTTTACTGTATACCTTGGACCTTCTTATTGACGATGAAACACAGAAATTTCATCGGAATTAAATACAAATGCGCAAAGCCGAATTAAGTACAAGAAGACGGTCTCTTCTTACTGACTATGTTTTGAGCCATTCCTGTGGCACTAGCTTTTTATTCCGATGCTTCACTTGAGTTTTACTGTATCCCTCGGACCTTCTTATTGACGATGAAACACAAATTGCATCGGAATTAAATACAAAAGGCACAATGCCGACTTAAGTACAAGAAGACTGTCTCTACTTACTGACTATGTTTGAACCATTCCTGTGACCCTAGTTATAGATTCCGATGCTTCACTTCAGGTTTACTGTATCCCTCTGACCTTCTTATTGACGGTGAAACACAGAAATTGCATCGGAATTGAATACAAAAGGCACAATGCCGACTTAAGTACGTGTAGACTGACTTCTCCTACTGTCTATGGTTTGAACCATTCCTGTGACACTACTTATAGATTCCGATGGTTCATTTCAGGTTTACTGTATCCCTTGGACCTTCTTATTTACGATGAAACACAGAAATTGCACCAGAATTCAATATATAAGGCACAATGCCGACTTAAGTACAAGAAGACTGACTCTTCCAACTGTTTATGTTTTGAACCATTCCTGTGACACTAGTTATAGATTCGGATGCTTCACTTCAGGTTTACTGTATCCCTCTGACTTTCTTATTGACGATGAAACACAGAAATTGCATCGGAATTAAATAGAAAATTCACAATACCGACTTAAGTACAAGAAGACTGACTCTTCTTACTGTCTATGTTTTGAACCATTCCTGTGACACTAGTTATAGATTCCGATGCTACACTCCAGGTTTACTGTATCGCTTGGACCTTCTTATTGACGATGAAACACAGAAACTGCATCGGAGTTCAATAGAAGAGGCACAATTCCGACTTAAGTACAAGAAGACTGACTCTACTTTCTGACTATGTTTTGAACCATTCCTGTGACACTAGTTATAGATTCCGATGCTTCACTTCACGTTTATTGTATCCCTTGGACCTTCCTATTGACAATGAGACACAGAAATCGCATCGGAATTAAATAGAAACAGCACAATGCCGACATAAGTACTAGAGGACTGACTCTTCCAACTCTCTACGTTTTGAACCATTCCTTTGACACTAGTTTTTTATTCCGATGCTTCACTCCAGGTTTACTGTATGCCTTGGACCTTCTTATTGACGATGAAACACAGAAATTGCGTCGGAATGAAATACAAAAGGCACAATGCCGAATTACGTACAAGAAGACTGACTCCTCTTACTGTCTATGTTTTGAACGATTCCTGTGACACTAGTTATAGATTCCGATGCTCCACTCCAGGTTTACTGTATGCCTTTGACCTTCTTATTGACGATCAAACACAGAAATTGCATCGGAATTAAATACAAAAGCACGATGCCGACTTAAGTACAAGAAGACGGACTCTTCTTACTGACAATGTTTTGAACTATTCCTGCAACACTACTTATAGATTCCGATGCCTCACTTCAGGTTTACTGTATCCGTCTGACCTTCGTATTGACGATAAAACACAGAAATTGCATCGGAATTAAATACAAAAGGCACAATGCCGACTTAAGTACAAGAAGACTGCCACTTCCTACTCTCTATGCTTTGAACCATTCCTGTGACACAATTTTTTTATTCTGATGTTTCTCTTGAGGTTTACTGTATCCCTCGGACCTTCTTATTGACGATGAAACACAGAAATTGCATCGGAATTAAATACAAAAGGCACAATGCCGACTTAAGTACAAGAAGACTGACTCTTCCAACTGTCTATGTTTTGAACCATTCCTGTGACACTAGTTATAGATTCCGATGCTTCACTTCAGGTTTACTGTATTCCTCTGACCTTCTTATTGACGATGAAACACAGAAATGCATCGGAATTAAACAGAAATGGCACAATACCGAATTAACTACAAGAAGACTGACTCTTCCTACTGTCCATTCTTTAAACCATTCCTGTGACACTAGTTATAGATTCCGATGCCTCACTTCAGGTTTACTGTATCCCTTGGACTTTCTTATTAACGATGAAACAAACTAATTGCATCGGAATTAAATACAAAAGGCACAATACCGTCTTAACTACAAGATGACTGACTCTTCTTGCTGACTATGTTTTGAACCATTCCTGTGACACTAGTAATAGATTCCGATGCTTACCTTCAGGATTACTGGATCCCTTGGACCTTCTTATTGACGATGAAACACAGAAATTGCATCGGAATTGAATACAAAAGGAACAAAGCCGACTTAAGTAAAAGAAGTCTGACTCTTCTTACTGTCTGTGTTTTGAACCATTCCTGTGACACTAGTTATAGATTGCGATGCTTCACTCCAGGTATACTGTCTCCCTTGGACCTTCTTATTGACGATGAAACACAGAAATTGCATCGGAATTAAATAAAAATAACTCAATGTCGACTTAAGTACAAGAAGACTGACTCTGCTTACTGTCAATGTTTTGAAAAATTCCTGTGATACTAGTTATAGATTTCGATGCTCTACTTCAGGTTTACTGTATCCCTTGCACCTTCTTATTGACGATGAAACACAGAAATTGCATCGGAATTAAATACAAAAGGCACAATGCTGACTTATGTACAAGAAGAAGGACTCATCTTACTGTCAATGTTTTGAACCATTCCTGTGACGCTACTTATGGATTCCGATGCTTGACTCCAGGTTTACTGTATACCTTGACCTTCTTATTGACGATGAAATACAGAAATTGCATGGGAATTAAATACAAAAGCACAATATCGACTTAAGTACAAGAAGACGGACTCTTCTTACTGACTATGTTTTGAACCATTCCTGTGACACTAGTTATAGATTCCGATGCTTCACTTCAGGTTTACTGTATCCCTTGGACCTTCCTATTGACAATGAGACACAGAAATCGCATCGGAATTAAATAGAAACAGCACAATGCCGACATAAGTACTAGAAGACTGACTCTTCCTACTCTCTACGTTTTGAACCATTCCTTTGACACTAGTTTTTTATTCCGATCTTCACTTGAGGTTACGGTATCCCTCGGACCTTCTTATTGACGATGAAACACAGAAATTGCATCGGAAGTAAATAGAAAAGGCACAATACCGACTTAACTACAGGAAGACTGACTCTTCTTACTGACTATGCTTTGAACCATTCTTGTGACACTAGTTATAGATTCCAATGCTTAACTTCTGTATTACTGTATCCCACTGACCTTCTTAGTGACGATGAAACACAGAAATTGCATCGGAATTAAATACAAAAGGCATAATGCCGACACAAGTACAAGAAGACTGACTCTTCTTACTGACTATGTTTTGAACCATTCCTGTGACACTAGTTATAGATTCCGATGTTTCATTTCAGGTTTACAGTATCCCTCTGACCATCTTATTGACGATAAAACACAGAAATTACATCGGAATTAATTACAAAAGGCACAATGCCGACTCAAGTACAAGAAGCCTGACTCTTCTTACTGTCTAAGTTTTGAACCATTCCTGTGACGCTAGTTATGGATTCCGATGCTTCACTTCAGATTTACTGTATCCCTCTGACGTTCTTATTGACGAAGAAACACAGAAATTGCGTCGGAATGAGATACAAAAGGCACAATGCCGAATTACGTACAAGAAGACTGACTCCTCTTCCTGTCTATGCTTTGAACCATTCCTGTGACACTAGTTATAGATTCCGATGCTTCACTCCAGGTTTACTGTATCACTTGGACCTTCTTATTGACGATGAAACACAGAAATTGCATCGGAGTTAAATAGAAGAGGCACAATGCCGACTTAAGTACAAGAAAACTGACTCTTCTTACTGACTATGTTTTGAACCATTCCTGTGACACTAGTTATAGATTCCGATCTTTCACTTCAGGTTTACTGTATCCCTTGGACCTTCCTATTGACAATGAGACACAGAAATCGCATCGGAATTAAATAGAAAAGGCACAATGTTGACTTAAGTAAAAGAAGCCTGCCTCTTCCTACTCTCTATGTTTTGAACCATTCCTGCGACACTACTTATAGATTCCGATGCCTCACTTCACGTTTACTGTATCCCTCTGACCTTCCTATTGACGATGAAACAGAAATTACATCGGAATTAAATACAAAAGGCACAATGCCGACTTAAGTACAAGAAGACTGACTCTTCTTACTGTCTATCATTTGAACCATTCCTGTGAAACTAGTTATGGATTCCGATGCTTCACTTCAGATTTACTGTATCCCTCTGACGTTCTTATTGACGATGAAACACAGAAAATGCGTCGGAATGAAATACAAAAGGCACAATGCCGAATTACGTACAAGAAGACTGACTCCTCTTACTGCCTATGTTTTGAACCATTCCTGTGACACTAGTTATAGATTCTGATGCTTCACTCCAGGTGTACTGTATACCTTGGACCTTCTTATTGACGATGAAACACAGAAATTTCATCGGAATTAAATACAAAAGCACAATGCCGACTTAAGTACAAGAGGACGGACTCTTCTTACTGACTATGTTTTGAACCATTCCTGCGACACTAGTTATAGATTCCGATGCCTCACTTCAGGTTTACTGTTTCCCTCTGACCCTCTTATTGACGATAAAACACAGAAATTGCATCGAAATTAAATACAAAAGGCACAATGCCGACTCAAGTACACGAAGACAGACTCTTTTCCTACTGTCCATGTTTTGAACCATTCCTGTGTCACTAGTTATAGATTCCGATGCTTCACTCCAGGTTTACTGTATCGCTTGGACCTTCTTATTGACGATGAAACACAGAAATAGCATCGGAGTTAAATAGAAGAGGCACAATACCGACGTAAGTACAAGAAGACGGTCTCTTCTTACTGACTATGTTTTGAACCATTCCTGTGACACTAGTTATAGATTCCGATGCTTCACTTCAGGTTTACTGTATCCCTTGGACCTTCCAATTGACAATGAGACACAGAAATCGCATCGGAATTAAATAGAAAAGGCACAAGGCCGACTTAAGTACAAGAAGACTGCCTCTTCCTACTCTCTATGCTTTGGGCCATTCCTGTGACACTAGCATTCTATTCCGATGCTTCACTTGAGGTTTACTGTATCCCTCGGACCTTCTTATTGGCGATGAAACACAGAAATTGCATCGGAATCAAATACAAAAAGCACAATACCGACTTAAGTACAAGAAGATTGACTCTTCTTACTGACTATGTTTTGAACCATTCATGTGACACTAGTTATAGATTCCGATGCTTAACTTTAGGATTACTGTATCCCACTGACCTTCGTAGTGACGATGAAACACAGAAATTGCATCGGAATAAAATACAAAAAGCACAATCCCGAATTAAGTACAAGAAGACTGACTCTTCTTACTGTCTATGTTATAACCATTCCTGTGACACTAGTTATAGATTCCGATGCGTCACTTCAGGTTTATTGTATCCCTCTGAAATTCTTATTGACGATGAAACACTGAAATTGCATCGGAATTAAATACAAAAGGCACAATGCCGTCTTAAGTAAAAGAAGTCTGACACTTCTTACTGTCTATGTTTTGAACCATTCCTGTGACAATAGTTATAAATTCCGATGCTTCACTCCAGGTTTACTGTATCCCTTGGACCCTCTTATTAACAATGAATCACGGAAATTGCATCAGAATTAAAAAGAAAATTCACAATGAAGACTTAAGTACAAGAAGACTGACTCTTCTTACTGACTATGTTTGAACCATTCGTGTGACACTAGTAATTGATTCCGATGCTTCACTTCACGTTTACTGTATCCCTGGGACCTACTTATTGACGATGAAACACCGAAATTGCATCGGAATTAAATACAAAGGCACAATACCGACTTAAGTACAAGAAGACTGACTCTTCTTACTGACTATGTTTTGAACCATACCAGTGACACTAGTCATAGATTCCGATGCTTTACTTCAGTATTACTGTATACCTCGGACCTTCTTATTGACGATGAAACACAGAAATTGCATCGGAATTAAATACAAAAGGCACAATGCCGATTTAAGTACAAGAAGACAGACTCTTCTTACTGTCTATGTATTGAACCATCCCTGTGACACTAGTTATAGATTCCGATGCTTCACTCCAGGTTAACTGTATCCCTTGGACCTTCTTATTGACGATGAAACACTGAAATTGCATCGGAATTAAATACAATAGGCACAATGCCGACTTAAGTACAAGAAGACTGACTCTTCCTACTGTGTACGTTTTCAACCATTCCTGTGACACTAGTTATAAATTCCGACGCTTCACGTCAGGTTTACTGTATCCTTTGGACCTTCCTATTGACGATGAGACACAGAAATCGAATCGGAATTAAATAGATAAAGCACAATGTTGACTTAAGTACAAGAATACTGACTCTTCCTACTCTCTATGTTTTGAACCATTCCTCTGACACTAGTTTTTTATTCCAATGCTTCACTTGAGGTTTACTGTATCCCTCAGACCTTCTTATGGACGATGAAACACAGAAATTGCATCGGAATGAAATACAAAAGGCACAATTCCGACCTAAGTCTAAGAAGACTGACTCTTCCAATTCTTTATGTTTTGAACCATTCCTGTGACACTAGTTATAGATTCCGATGCTTCACTTCAGAGTTACTGTATCCCTCTGACCTGCTTATTGACGATGAAACTCAGAAATTGAATCCTAATTAAATAGAAAAGGCACAATACCGCCTTAAGTACAAGAGGACTGACTCCTCCTACTGTCTATGTTTTGAACCATTCCTGTGACACTAGTTTTAGATTCAGATGCTTCACTTCAGGTTTACTGTACCCCTTGGACCTTCTTATTGACGATCAAACACACAAATTGCTTCGGAATTATATACAAAAGGCACAATGACGACTTAAGTACAAGAAGACTGACTCTTCTTACTGTGTATGCTTTGAACCATTTCTGTGACACTAGTTATAGATTCCGATGCTTCACTCAAGGTTTATCGTATCCCTTAGACCGTCATATTGACGATGAAACACAGAAATTGCATCGGCATTAAATACAAAAGGCACAATCCCGACTTAAGTACAAGAAGTCTAACTCTTCTTACTGACTATGTTTTGAACCATTCCTGTGACACTAGTTATAGATTCGGATGCTTCACTTCAGGTTTACTGTATCCCGTGGACCTTCTTATTGACGATGAAACACAGAAATTGCGTCGGAATTAAATACAAAAGGCACAATGCCGACTTAAGTACCAGAAGACTCACTCATCTTACTGTCTATGTTCTGAACCATTCCTATGACACTAGTTAGTGATTCCGATGCTACACTCCAGGTTTGCTGTATACCTTGGACCTTCTTATTGACGATGAAACACAGAAATTGCATCGGAATTAAATAGAAAAGGCACAGTGCCGACTTAAGTACAAGAAGACTGACTCTTCCTACTCTCTATGTTTTGAGCCATTCCTGTGACACTAGCTTTTTATTCCGATGCTTCACTTGAGGTTTACTGTATCCCTCGGACCTTCTTATTGACGATGAAACACACAAATTGCATCAGAATCAAACACAAAAAGCACAATGCCGACTTAAGTACAAGAGGAATGACTCTTCCAACTGTCTATGCTTTGAACCATTCCTGTGACACTAGTTATAGGTTCCGATGCTTCACTTCAGGTTTACTGTATCCCTCTGACTTTCTTATTGACGATGAAACACAGAAATTGCATCGGAATTAAATACAAAAGGCACAATGCCGACTTAAGTACAAGAAGACTGACTCTTCTTATTGACTATGTTTGAACCATTCCTGTGACACTAGTTATAGGTTCTGATGCTTCACTTCAGGTTCACTGTATCCCTTGGACCTTCCTTTTGGCGATGAAACACAGAAATAGCATCGGACATAAATACAAAAGGCACAATGCTGACATAAGTACAAGAAGACAGACTGTTCTCGCTGACTATGTTTTGAACCATTCCTGTGACACTAGTTATAGATTCAGATGCTTCACTTCAGGTTTACTGGATCCCTCTGACCTTCTTATTGACGACAAAACACAGAAATTACATCCGAATTAAATACAAAAGGCACAATGCCAAATTAAGTACAAGAAGACTGACTCTTCTTACAGTCTATGTTTTGAACCATTCCTGTGACACTAGTTATAGATTCCGATGCTTCACTTCAGATTTACTGTATCCCTCTGACGTTCTTATTGACGATGAAACACAGAAATTGCGTCGAAATGAAATACAGAACGCACAATGCCGAATTAAGTACAAGAAGACTGAATCTTCCTACTGTCAATGATTTGAAATTTTCCTGTGACACTAGTTATAGATTCCGATGCTTCACTTCAGGTTTACTGTATCCCTCTGACCTTCTTATTGACGGTGAAACACAGAAATTGCATCGGAATTGAATACAAAAGGCACAATGCCGACTTAAGTACGTGTAGACTGACTTCTCCTACTGTCTATGGTTTGAATCATTCCTGTGACACTAATTATAGATTCCGATGGTTCATTTCAGGTTTACTGTATCCCTTGGACCTTCATATTCACGATGAAACACAGAAATTGCACCGGAATTAAACATAAAAGGCACAATGCCGACTTAAGTGCAAGAAGACTGACTCTTCCAACTGTTTATGTTTTGAACCGTTTCTGTGACACTAGTTATAGATTCCGATGCCTCACTTCAGGTTTACTGTATCCCTCTCACCTTCTTATTGACGATAAAACACAGAAATTGCATCGGAATTAAATACAAAAGGCACAATGCCGACTTAAGTACAAGAACACTGACTCTTCTTACTGTCTATGCATTGAACAATTCCTGTGACACTAGTTATAGATTCCGATGCTACACTCCAGGTTTACTGTATCGCTTGGCCCTTCTTATTGACGATGATACACAGAAATTGCATCGGAGTTAAATAGAAGAGGCACAATGCCGACATAAGTACAAGAAGACTGACTCTTCTTACTGACTATGTTTTGAACCATTCCTGTGACACTAGTTATAGATTCCGATGCTTCACTTCAGGTTTATTGTATCCCTTGGACCTTCCTATTGACAATGAGACACAGAAATCGCATCGGAATTAAATACAAAAGGCACAATGCCGACTTAAGTACAAGAAGACTGCCTCTTCCTACTCTCTATGTTTTGAACCATTCCTGTGGCACTAGTTTTTTATTCCGATGCTTCACTCCAGCTTTACTGTATACCTTGGACCTTCTTATTGACGATGAAACACAGAAATTGCATCGGAATTAAATTCAAAAGCACAATGCCGACTTAAGTAGAAGTAGACGGACTCTTCTTACTGACTATGTTTTGAACCATTCCTGCGACACTAGTTATAGATTCCGATGCCTCACTTCAGGTTTACTGTATCCGTCTGACCTTCGTATTGACGATAAAACACAGAAATAGCATCGGAATTAAATACAAAAGGCACAATGCCGACTTAAGTACAAGAAGACTGCCACTTCCTACTCTCCATGTTTGAACCATTCCTGTGACACAATTTTTTTATTCTGATGTTTCTCTTGAGCTTTACTGTATCCCTCGGACCTTCTTATTGACGATGAAACACAGAAATCGCATCGGAATTAAATACAAAAGGCACAATGCCGAATTAAGTACAAGAAGACTGACTCTTCTTACTGTCTATGTTTTGAACCATTCCTGTGACACTAGTTATAGACTCTGATGCTTCACTCCAGGTTTACTGTATCCCGTGGACCCTCTTATTGACGATGAAACACAGAAATTGCATCGGAATTAAATACAAAAGGCACAATGCCGACTTAAGTACAAGAAGACTGACTCTACTTACTATGTTTGATCATTCCTGTGACACTAGTTATAGATTCCGATGCTTCACTTCAGGTTTACTGTATCCCTTGGACCTTCTTATTTACGATGAAACATAGAAATTGCACCGGAATTAAATATAAAAGGCACAATGCCGACTTAAGTACAAGAAGACTGACTCTTCCAACTGTTTATGTTTTGAACCATTCCTGTGACACTAGTTATAGATTCCGATGCTTCACTTCGGGTTTACTGTATCCCTCTGACTTTCTTATTGACGATGAAACACAGAAATTGCATCGGAATTAAATAGAAAATTCACAATACCGACTTAACTACAAGTAGACTGACTTTTCTCACTGACTATGTTTTGAAAAATTCCTGTGACACTAGTTATAGATTCCGATGTTTCATTTCAGGTTTACAGTATCCCTCTGACCTTCTTATTGACGATAAAACATAGAAATTACATCGGAATTAGATACAAAAGACACAATGCCGACTTGAGTACAAGAAGACTGACGCTTCTTACTGTCTATGTTTTGAACCATTCTTGTGACACTAGTTATGGGTACCGATGCTTCACTTCAGATTTACTGTATCCCTCTGACGTTCTTATTGACGATGAAACACAGAAATTGCGTCGGAATGAAATACAAAACTAACAATGCCGAATTACGTACAAGAAGACTGACACCTCTTACTGTCTATGTTTTGAACCATCCCTGTGACACTAGTTATAGATTCCGATGCTTCACTCCAGGTTTACTGTATACCTTGGACCTTCATATTGACGATTTAACACAGGAATTGCATCGGAATTAGATACAAAAGCACAATGCCGACTTAGGTGCAAGACGACGGACTCTTCTTACTATGTTTTGAACCGTTCCTGCGACACTAGTTATAGATTCCGATGCCTCACTTCAGGTTTACTGTATCCCTCTGACCTTCTTATTGACGATAAAACACAGAAATTGCATCGGAATTAAATACAAAAGGCACAATGCCGACTTAAGTACAAGAAGACTGACTTTTCTTACTGTCTATGTTTTGAACCATTCCTGTGACACTAGTTATAGATTCCGATGCTACACTCCAGGTTTACTGTATCGCTTGGACCTTCTTATTGACGATGAAACACAGAAATTGCATCGGAGTTAAATAGAAAAGGCACAATGCCGACTTAAGTACAAGAAGACTGCCTCTTCCTACTCTCTATATTTGAACCATTCCTGTGACACTAGTTTTTTATTCCGATGCTTCACTCCATGTTTACTGTATACCTTGGACATTCTTATTGACGATGAAACACAGAAATAGCATCGGAATTAAATACAAAAGCACAATGCCGACTTAAGTACAAGAAGACGGACTCTTCTTACTGACTATGTTTTGAACCATTCCTGCGACACTAGTTATAGATTCCGATGCCTCACTTCATGTTTACTGTATCCGTCTGACCTTCTTATTGACGATAAAACACAGTAATTACATCGGAATTAAATACAAAAGGCACAATGCCGACTTAAGTACAAGGAGACTGACTCTTCTTACTGTCTATGTTTTGAACCATTCCTGTGACACTAGTTATGGATTCCGATGCTTCATTGCAGATTTTCTGTGTCCCTCCGACGTTCTTATTGACGATGAAACACAGAAATTGCATCGGAATGAAATACAAAAGGCACAATGCCGAATTACGTACAAGAAGACTGACTCCTCTTACTGTCTATGTTTTGAACCATTCCTGTGACACTAGTTATAGATTCCGATGCTTCACTCCAGGTTTACTGTATGCCTTGGACCTTCTTATTGACGATGAAAGACAGAAATAGCATCGGAATTAAATACAAAAGCACAATGCCGACTTAAGTACAAGAAGGCCGACTCTTCTTACTGACTATGTTTTGAACTATTCCTGCGACACTAGTTATAGATTCCGATGCCTCACTTCAGGTTTACTGTATCCGTCTGACCTTCGTGTTGACGATAAAAACAGAAATTGCATCGGAATTAAATACAAAAGGCACAATGCCGACTTAAGTAAAAGAAGTCCGACTCTTCTTACTGTCTGTGATTTGAACCATTCCTGTGACACTAGTTATAGATTGCGATGCTTCACTCCAGGTATACTGTCTCCCTTGGACCTTCTTATTGTCGATGAAACACAGAAATTGCATCGGAATTAAATAAAAAAAGCACAATGTCGACTTAAGTACAAGACGACTGACTCTGCTTACCGTCAATGTTTTGAACCATTCCTGTGATACTAGTTATAGATTTCGATGCTTTACTTCAGATTTACTGTGTCCCTTGGACCTTCTTATTGACGATGAAACACAGAAATTGCATCGGAATTAAATACAAAAGGCACAATGCTGACTTATGTACAAGAAGAAGGACTCATCTTACTGTCTATGATTTGAACCTTTGCTGTGACACTAGTTATGGATTCCGATGCTTCACTCCATGTTTACTGTATACCTTGGACATTCTTATTGACGATGAAACACAGAAATAGCATCGGAATTAAATATAAAGGCACAATATCGACTTAAGTACAAGAAGACGGACTCTTCTTACTGACTATGTTTTGAACCATTCCTGTGACACTAGTTATTTATTCCGATGCTTCACTTCAGGTTTACTGTATCCGTCTGACCTTCTTATTGACGATAAAACACAGTAATTACATCGGAATTAAATACAAAAGGCACAATGCCGACTTAAGTACAAGAAGACTGACTCTTCTTACTGTCTATGTTTTGAACCATTCCTGTGACACTAGTTATGGATTCCGATGCTTCATTGCAGATTTACTGTGTCCCTCCGACGTTCTTATTGACGATGAAACACAGAAATTGCATCGGAATGAAATACAAAAGGCACAATGCCGAATTACGTACAAGAAGACTGACTCCTCTTACTGTCTGTGCTTTGAACCATTCCTGTGCAACTAGTTATAGATTGCGATGCTTCACTCCAGGTATACTGTCTCCCTTGGACCTTCTTATTGACGATGAAACACAGAAATTGCATCGGAATTAAATAAAAAAAGCACAATGTCGACTTAAGTACAAGACGACTGACTCTGCTTACCGTTAATGTTTTGAACCATTCCTGTGATACTAGTTATAGATTTCGATGCTTTACTTCAGGCTTACTGTGTCCCTTGGACCTCCTTATTGACGATGAAACACAGAAATTGAATCGGAATTAAATACAAAAGGCACAATGCTGACTTATGTACAAGAGGAAGGAGTCATCTTACTCTCTATGTTTTGAACCATTCCTGTGACACTAGTTATGGATTCCGATGCTTGACTGCAGGTTTACTGTATACCTTGGACCTTCTTAATGACGATGAAACACAGAAATTGCATGGGAATTAAAAAAAAATCACAATATCGACTTAAGTACAAGAAGACGGACTCTTCTTACTGACTATGTTTTGAACCATTCCTGTGACACTAGTTATAGATTCCGATGCTTCACTTCAGGTTTACTGTATCCCTTGGACCTTCCTATTGACAATGAGACACAGAAATCGCATCGGAATGAAATAGAAACAGCACAATGCCGACATAAGTACAGGAAGACTGACTCTTCCTACTCTCTATGTTTTGAACCATTCCTGTGACACTAGTTTTTTATTCCGATGCTTCACTTGAGGTTACTGTATCCCTCGGACCTTCTTATTCACGATGAAACACAGAAATTGCATCGGAATTAAATAGAAAAGGCACAATACCGACTTAACTACAGGAAGACTGACTCTTCTTACTGACTATGTTTTGAACCATTCTTGTGACACTAGTTATAGATTCCAATGCTTAACTTCAGGATTACTGTATCCCACTGACCTTCTTAGTGACGATGAAACACAGAAATTGCATCGGAATTAAATACAAAAGGCACAATGCCGACATAAGTACAAGAAGACTGACTCTTCTTACTGACTATGTTTTGAACCTTTCCTGTGCCACTAGTTATAGATTCCGATGTTTCATTTCAGGTTTACAGTATCCCTCTGACCATCTTATTGACGACAAAACACAAAAATTACATCGGAATTAATTACAAAAGGCACAATGCCGACTTAAGTACAAGAAGCCTGACTCTTCTTACTGTCTAAGCTTTGAACCATTCCTGTGACACTAGTTAAGGATTCCGATGCTTCACTTCCGATTTACTGTATCCCTCTGACGTTCTTATTGAAGATGAAACACAGAAATTGCGTCGGAATGAAATACAAAAGGCACAATGCCGAATTACGTACAAGAAGACTGACTCCTCTTCCTGTCTATGCTTTGAACCATTCCTGTGACACTAGTTATAGATTCCGATGCTTCACTCCAGGTTTATTGTAAACCTTGGACCTTCTTATTGACGATGAAACAGAAATTGCATCGGAATTAGGTACAAAATCACAATGCCGACTTAGGTACAAGAAGACGGACTCTTCATACTGACTGTGTATTGAACCATTCCTGTGACACTAGTTATGGATTCCGATGCTTCACTTCAGATTTACTGTATCCCATTAATCTACTTACTGAAGATAAAACACAGAAATTAAATCGGAATTAAATACAAAAGGCACAATGCCGACTTAAGTACAAGAAGACGGACTCTTCTTACTGTCTATGTTTTGAACCATTCCTGTGACACTAGTTATAGATTCCGATGCTTCACTCCAGGCTTATTGTATCACTTGGACCTTCTTATTGACGATGAAACACAGAAATTGCATCGGAGTTAAGTAGAAGAGGCACAATGCCGACTTAAGTACAAGAAAACTGACTCTTCTTACAGACTATGCCTTGAACCATTCGTGTGACACTAGTTATAGATTCCGATGCTTCACTTCAGGTTTACTGTATCCCTTGGACCTTCCTATTGACAATGAGGCACAGAAATCGCATAGGAATTAAAAAGAAAAGGCACAATGTTGACTTAAGTAAAAGAAGCCTACCTCTTCCTACTCTCTATGTTTTGAACCATTTCTGTGACACTAGTTTTTTATTCCGATGCTTCACTCCAGGTTCACTGTATACCTTGGACCTTCTTATTGACGATGAAACACAGAAATTGCATGGAAATTAAATACAAAAGCACAATATCGACTTAAGTACAAGAAGACGGACTCTTCTTACTGACTATGTTTTGATCCATTCCTGTGACACTAGTTATAGATTCCGATGCTTCACTTCAGGCTTACTGTATTCCTTGGACCTTCCTATTGACAGTGAGACACAGAAATCGCATCGGAATTAAATAGAAACAGCACAATGCCGACATAAGTACAAGAAGACTGACTCTTCCTACTCTCTATGTTTTGAACCATTCCTGTGACACTAGTTTTTTATTCCGATGCTTCACTTGAGGTTACTGTATCCCTCGGACCTTCTTATTGACGATGAAACACAGAAATTGCATCGGAATTAAATAGAAAAGGCACAATACCGACTTAACTACAGGAAGACTGACTCTTCTTACTGACTATGTTTTGAATCATTCTTGTGACACTAGTTATAGATTCCAGGTTTACTGTATCGCTTGGACCTTCTTATTGACGATGAAACACAGAAATTGCATCGGAGTTAAGTCGAAGAGGCACAATGCCGACATAAGTACAAGAAGACGGACTCTTCCTACTGACTATGTTTTGAACCATTCCTGTGACACTGGTTATAGATTCCGATGCTTCACTTCAGTATTACTGTATCCCTTGGACCTTCCAATTGACACTGAGACACAGAAATCGCATCGGAAATAAATAGAAAAGGCACAAGGACGACTTAAGTACAAGAAGACTGCCTATTCCTGCTCTCTATGTTTTGAACCATTCCTGTGACACTATTTTTTTTATTCCGATGCCTCACTTTAGGTTTACTGTTTCCCTCTGACCTTCTTATTGACGATAAAACACAGAAATTGCATCGAAATTAAATACAAAAGGCACAATGCCGACTCAAGTACAAGAAGACAGACCTTTCTTACTGTCCATGTTTTGAACCATTCCTGTGTCACTAGTTATAGATTCCGATGCTTCACCGTAGGTTTACTGTATCGCCTGGACCTTCTTATTGACGATGAAACACAGAAATTGCATCGGAATTAAATAGAAAGGGCACAATACCGACTTAACTACAGGAAGAACGACTCTTCTTACTGACTATGTTTTGAACCATTCTTGTGACACTAGTTATAGATTCCAATGCTTAACTTCAGGATTACTGTATCCCACTGACCTTCTTAGTGACGATGAAACACAGAAATTGCATCGGAATTAAATACAAAAGGCACAATGCCGACATAAGTACAAGAAGACTGACTCTTCTTACTGACTATGTTTTGAACCATTCCTGTGACACTAGTTATAGATTCCGATGTTTCATTTCAGGTTGACAGTATCCCTCTGACCATCTTATTGACGATAAAACACAGAAATTACATCGGAATTAATTACAAAAGGCACAATGCCGACTTAAGTACAAGAAGCCTGACTCTTCTTACTGTCTAAGTTTTGAACCATTCCTGTGACACTAGTTAAGGATTCCGATGCTTCACTTCGGATTTACTGTATCCCTCTGACGTTCTTATTGACGATGAACCACAGAAATTGCGTCGGAATGAAATACAAAAGGCACAATGCCGAATTACGTACAAGAAGACTGACTCCTCTTCCTGTCTATGTTTGAACTATTCCTGTGACACTAGTTATAGATTCCGATGCTACACTCCAGGTTTATTGTAAACCTTGGACCTTCTTATTGACGATGAAACAGAAATTGCATCGGAATTAGGTACAAAATCACAATGCCGACTTAGGTACAAGAAGACGGACTCTTCATACTGACTATGTATTGAACCATTCCTGTGACACTAGTTATGGATTCCGAAGCTTCACTTCAGATTTACTGTATCCCTCTAATCTACTTACTGAAGATAAAACACAGAAATTGCATCGGAATTAAATACAAAAGGCACAATGCCGACATAAGTACAAGAAAACTGACTCTTCTTACTTTCTATGTTTTGAACCATTCCTGTGACACTAGTTATAAATTCCGATGCTTCACTCCAGGTTTACTGTATCACTTGGACCTTCTTATTGACGATGAAACACAGAAATTGCATCGGAATTAAATACAAAAGGCTCAATACCGACTTAAGTACAAGAAGACTGACTCTTCTTACTGTCTAAGTTTTGAACCATTCCTGTGACTCTAGTTATAGATTCCGATGCTTCACTTCAGGTTTACTGTATCCCTCTGACCTTCTTGTTGACGATGAAACACAGAAACGGCATCGGAGTTAAATAGAAGAGGCACAATGCCGACTTAAGTACAAGAAAACTGACTCTTCTCACAGACTATGTTTTGAACCATTCCTGTGACACTAGTTTTTTATTCCGATGCTTCACTCCAGGTTCACTGTATACCTTGGACCTTCTTATTGACGATGAAACACAGAAATTGCATCGGAATTAAATAAAAAAGCACAATGCCGACTTAAGTACAAGAAGACGGACTCTTCTTGATGACTATGTTTTGAACCATTCCTGCGACAATAGTTATAGATTCCGATGCCTCACTTCACGTTTACTGTATCCCTCTGACCTTCCTATTGACGATGAAACACAGAAATTACATCGGAATTAAATACAAAAGGCACAATGCCGACTTAAGTACAAGAAGACTGACTGTTCTTACTGTCTATCTTTTGAACCATTCCTGTGCCACTAGTTATGGATTCCGATGCTTCACTTCAGATTTACTGTATCCCTCTGAGGTTCTTGTTGACGATGAAACACAGAAAATGCGTCGGAATGAAATACAAAAGGCACAATGCCGAATTACGTACAAGAAGACTGACTACTCTTACTGTCTATGTTTTGAACCATTCCTGTGACACTAGTTATAGATTCTGATGCTTCACTCCAGGTGTACTGTACACCTTGGACCTTCTTATTGACGATGAAACACAGAAATTTCATCGGAATTAAATACAAAAGCACAATGTTGACTTAAGTACAAGAAGACGGACAGTTCTTACTGACTATGTTTTGAACCATTCCTGCGAAACTAGTTATAGATTCCGATGCCTCACTTCAGGTTCACTGTTTCCCTCTGACCTTCTTATTGACGATAAAACACAGAAATTGCATCGAAATTAAATACAAAAGGCACAATGCCGACTCAAGTACAAGAAGACAGACCTTTCTTACTGTCCATGTTTTGAAGCATTCCTGTGTCACTAGTTATAGATTCCGATGCTTCACTCCAGGTTTACTGTATCGCTTGGACCTTCTTATTGACGATGAAACACAGAAATTGCATCGGAGTTAAATAGAAGAGGCACAATGCCGACTTAAGTACAAGAAGACGGACTCTTCTTACTGACTATGTTTTGAACCATTCCTGTGACACTAGTTATAGATTCCGATGCTTCACTTGAGGTATACTGTATCCCTCGGACCTTGTTATTGACGATGAAACACAGAAATTGGATCGGAACTAAATACAAAAGGCACAGAGCCGACTTTAGAACAAGAAGACTGACTCTTCCAACTGTCTATGTTTGAACCATTCCTGTGCCACTAGTTATAGATTCCGATGCTTCACTTGAGGTTTACTGTATACCTCTGACCTTCTTATAGACGATGAAATACAGAAATTGCATCGGAATTAAATAGAAAAGGCACAATGCCAAACTTAACTACAAGAAGACTGACTCTTCTTACTGACTATGTTTTGAACCATTCCTGTGACACTAGTTATAGATTCCGATGCTTCACTTCAGGTTTACTGTATCCCTTCGACCTTCTTATTGACGATGAAACACAGAAATTGCATCGGAATTAAATACAAAAGGCACAATACCGACTTTTGTACAAGTAGACTGACTCTTCTTACTGACTATGTTTTGAACCATTCCTGTGACACTAGTCATAGATTCCGATGCTTCACTTAAGGATTACTGTATCCCTCTGTCCTTCTAATTGGCCATTACACACAGAAATTGCATCGGAATTAAATACAAAAGGCACATTGCCGACTTAAGTACAAGAAGACTTACTCCTCCTACTGACTATGTTTTGAACCATTCCTGTGACACTAGTTATAGATTCCGATGCTTCACTTCAGGTTTACTGTATTCCTTGGACCTTCCTATTGACGATGCGACACAGAAATTGCATCGGAATTAAATAGAAAAGGCACAATGCCGACTTATGTACAAGAATACTGACTCATCTTACTGTCTACGTTTTGAACCGTCCCTGTGACACTAGTTATAGATTCCGATGCTCCACTCCAGGTTTACTGTATCCCTTCGTCCTTCTTGTTGACGATGAAACAAAGATGTTGCATCGGATTTAGTTACAAAAAGCACAATGCCGACTAAAATACAAGAAGACTGCCTCTTCTTACTGGCTATGTTTTGAACCGTTCCTGTGACGATAGTTATGGATTCCGATGCTTCACGTCAGGTTTACTGTATCCCTCTGACCTTCTTATTGACGATGAAACACACATATTGCATCAGAATTAAATACAAAAGGCACAATGCCGAATTAAGTACAAGAAGACAGACTCTTCTTACTGTCTATGCTTTGAACCATCCCTGGTACACTAGTTATAGATTCCTATGCTTCACTCCATGTTTACTGTATCCCTTGGTCCTTCTTATTGACGATGAAACACAGAGATTGCATCGGAATTAAATACAATACTGACAATGCCGAATTAAGTACAAGAAGACTGACTCTTCCTACTGTCTATGTTTTGAACCATTCCTGTGACACTAGTTATAGATTCCGATGCTTCACTTCAGGTTTACTGTATACCTTGGACCTTCTTATTGACGATTAAACACTGAAATTGCATCGGAATTATATAGAAAAGGCACAATGCCGACTTAAGTACAAGAATACTGACTCATCTTACTGTCTATGCTTTGAACCGTTCCTGTGACACTAGTTATAGATTCTGAAGCTTCACTCCAGGTTTACTATATCCCTTGGACCTTCTTATTGTCGATGAAACACAGGAATTGCATCGGAATTAAATAAAAAAAGCACAATGCCGACTAAAATACAAGAAGACTGCCTCTTCTTACTGACTATGTTTTGAACCGTTCCTGTGACGATAGTTATGGATTCCGATGCTTCACGTCAGGTTTACTGTATCCCTCTGACCTTCTAATTGACGATGAAATACAGAAATTGCATCAGAATTAAATAGAAAAGACACAATGATGTGTTAGGTACGAGAAGACTGACTCTTTTCACTGACTATGTTTTGAACCATTCCTGTGACACTAGTTATAGAATCCGATGCTTCACTTCAGGTTTACTGTATCCCTTGGACCTTCTTATTGACGATGAAACACAGAAATTGCATCGGAATTAAATACAAAAGGCACAATACCGACTTAAGTACAGGAAGACTGACTCTTCTTACTGACTATGTTTTGAACCATTCCTGTGACACTAGTCAAAGATTTCGATGCTTCACTTCAGGATTACTGTATCCCACTGACCTTCTTATTGACGATGAAACACAGAAAATGCATCGGAATTAATTACAAAAGGCGCAATGCCGACTTAAGTACAAGAACACCGACTCTTCTTACTGACTATGTTTTGAGCCATCCCTGGGACACTAGTTATATATTCCGATGCTTCACTCTAGGTTTACTGTATCCCTTGGACCTTCTTATTGACGATGAAACACAGATATTAGGTCGGAATGAAATACAATAGGCAAAATGCCGACTTAAGTACAAGAAGACTGACTCTTCCTACTGTCTATGTTTTGGACCATTCCTGTGACACTAGTTATAGATTCCGATGCTTCACTTCAGTTTTACTGTATCCCTTGGACCTTCTTATTGACGATGAAACACTGAAATTGCATCGGAATTAAATACAAAAGGCACAATGCCGACTTAAGTACAAGAAGACGTACTCTTCTTACTGTCTATGTTTTGAACCATTCCTGTGACGCTAGTTATAGATTCCGATACATCACATCATGATTACTGTATCCTTCTGACCTTCTTATTGACGATGAAACACAGAAATTGCATCGGAATTAAATACAAAAGGCACAATGCCGACATAAGTACATATAGACTGACTTTTAATGCGGTCTATGTTTTGAACCATTCCTGTGACACTAGTCATAGATTTCGATGCTTCACTTCAGGATTACTGTATCCCTCTGACCTTCTTACTGACGACGAAACACAGAAATTTCATCGGAATTAAATACAAAAGGCACAATTCCGACTTCAGTAAAAGAAGTCTGACTCTTCTTACTGTATATGGTTTGAACCATTCCTGTGACACTAGTTGTAGAATCCGATGCTTCACTCCAGGTTTACTGTATCCCTTGGACCTTCTTATTGACGATGAAACACAGAAATTGCATCAGAATTAATTAGAAAAGGCACAATGCCGACTTAAGGACAAGAAGACTGACTCTTCTTACTGACTATGATTTGAACCATTCCTGTGACACTAGTTATAGATTCCGATGCTTCACTTCAGGTTTACTGTATCCCTCAGACCTTCGTATTGACGATGAAACACAGAAATTGCATAAGAATTAAATACAAAAGGCACAATGGCGAAATAAGTACAAGAAGACTGACTCTTCTTACTGTCAATGATTTGAACCATTCCTGTGACACTAGTTATAGACTCCGATGCTTCACTCCAGGTTTACTATATCCCTTGGACCTTCTTATTGACGATGAAACACAGAAATTGCATCGGAAATAAATACAAAAGGCACAATGCCGACTTAGGTAAAAGAAGTCTGACTCTTCTTACTGTCTATGTTTTGAACCATTCCTGTGACACTAGTTATAGATTCCGATGCTTCACTCCAGGTTTACTGTATCCCTTGGACCTTCTTATTTACGATGAAACACAGAAATTGCATCAGAATGAAATAGAAAAGACACAATGATGATTTAAGTACAAGATGACTGACTCTTCTTACTGACTATGGTTTGAACCATTCCTGTGACACTAGTTATAGAATCCGATGCTTCACTTCAGGTTTACTGTATCCCGTGGACCTTCTTATTGACATTGAAACACAGAAATTGCATCGGAATTAAATGCAAAAGGCACAATACCGGCTTAAGTACATGAAGACTGACTCTTCTTACTGACTATGCTTTGAACCATTCCTGTGACACTAGGCATAGATTCCGATGCTTCACTTCAGGATTACTGTATCCCTCTGACCTTCTTATTGACGATGAAACGCAGAAATAGCATCGGAATTAAATACAAAATGCACAATGCCGACTTAAGTAAAAGAAGTCTTACTCTTCTTACTGTCTATGGTTTGAACCATTCCTGTGACACTAGTTATAGATTCTGATGCTTAACTCCAGGTTTACTATATCCCTTGGACCTTCTTATTGACGATGAAACACAGAAATTGCATCAGAATTAAATAGAAAAGGCACAATGATGACTTAACTACAAGAAGTCTGACTCTTCGTACTGACTATGATTTGAACCATTCCTATGACACTGGTTATAGATTTCGATGATTCCCTTCAGGTTTACTGTATCACTTGGACCTTCTTATTGACGATGAAACACAGAAATTGCATCGGAATTAAATACAAAACGCTCAATACCAACTTAAGTACAAGAAGACTGACTCTTCTTACTGACTATGATTTGAACCTTTCCAGTGACACTAGTCATAGATTCCGATGCTTCACTTCAGGATTACTGTATCCCTGTGACCTTCTTATTGACGATGAAACACAGAAATTGCACCGGTATTAAATACAAAAGGCACAATGCCGACATATGCACAAGAAGACTGACTCTTCTTTCTGACTATGTTTTGAACCATTCCTGTTACACTAGTAGTAGATTCCGATGCTTCACTTCAGGTTTACTGTATCCCTCTGACCTTCTTATTGACGATGAAACACAGAAATTGCATCAGAATTAAATACAAAAGGCACAATACCGAATTAAGTACAAGAAGACTGACTCTTCTTACTGACTATGTTTTGAACCATTCCTGGACACTAGTTATAGACTCCGATGCTTCACCCCAGGTTTACAGTATCCCTTCGACCTTCTTATTGACGATGAAACACAGAAATTGCATCGGAATTAAATACAAAAGGCACAATGATGACTTAAGTACAAGAAGACTGACTCTTTTTACAGACTATGATGTGAACCATTCCTGTGACACTAGTTATAGATTCCGATGCTTCACTTCAGGTTTACTGTAACCCTCTTACCTTCTTATTGACGATGAAACACAAAATTTGCGTCGGAATTAAATACAAAAGGCACAATATTGACTTAGGAACAGGAAGACTGATTCTTCTTACTGACTATGTATTGAACCATTCCTGTGACACTAGTCATAGATTTCGATGCTTCACTTCAGGATTACTGTATCCCTCTGACCTTCTTATTGACGATGAAACACAGAAATTGCATCGGAAATAATTACAAAAGGCACAATGCCGACTTAAGTACAAGAAGCCCGACTCTTCTTACTGTCTATGTTTTGAACCATCCGTGGGACACTAGGTATAGATTCCGATGTTTCACTCTCGGTTTACTGTATCCCTTGGACCTTCTTATTGACGATGAAACACAGAAATGGCATCAGAATTAAATACAAAAGGCACAAAACCGACCTAAGTACAAGTAGACTGACTCTTCTTACTGACTATGTTTGAATCATTCCTGTTCACTAGTCATAGATTCCGATGCTTCACTTCAGGATTACTGTATCCCTCTGACCATCTTATTGACGATGAAACACAGTTATTTCACAGGAATTATATACAAAAGGCACAATGCCGACTTAAGTACAAGAAGACTGACTCTTCTTACTGTCTATGATTTGAACCATCCCTGGGACACTAGTTTTTTATTCCGATGCTTCACTTCAGGTTTACTGTATCCCTTGGACCTTCTTATTGACGATGAAACACAGAAATTGCATCGGAATTAAATAGAAATGGCACAATGCGGACTTAAGTAAAAGAAGTCTGATTCTTCTTACTGTCTATGGTTTGAACCATTCCTGTGACACTAGTTATAGACTCTGATGCTTTAATCCATGTTTACTGTATCCCTTGGACCTTCTTATTGACGATGAAACATAGAAATTGCATCAGAATTAAATAGAAAAGGCACAATGAAAACTTAAGTACAAGAAGACTGACTCTCCTCACTGACTATGATTTAAACCATTCCTGTGACACTAGTTATAGATTCCGATGATTCACTTCAGATTTACTGTATCCCTTGGACCTTCTTGTTGACGATAAAATACAGAAATTGCAACGGAATTAAATACAAAAGGCACAATACCGACTTAAGTACAAGAAGACTGACTCTTCTTACTGACTATATTTTGAACCATTCCTGTGACACTAGTCATAGATTCCGATGCATCACGTCAGGATTACTATATCCCTCTGACCTTCTTATTGACGATGAAACACAGAAATTGCATCGGTATTAAATACAAAAGGCACAATGCCGACTTAAGTACAGGAAGACTGACTCTTCTTACTGTCTATGCTTTGAACCATTCCTGACACTAGTTATAGACTCCGATGCTTCACTCCAGGTTTCCTATATCCCTTGGACCTTCTTATTGACGATGAAAGACAGAAATTGCATCGGAAATAAATACAAAAGGCACAATGCAGACTTAAGTAAAGGAAGTCTGACTCTTCTTACTGTCTATGTTTTGAACCGTTCCTGTGACACTAGTTATAGATTCCGATGCTTCACTCCAGGTTTACTGTATCACTTTGACCTTCTTATTTACGATGAAACACAGAAATTGCATCAGAATTAAATAGAAAAGGCACAATGATGACTTAAGTACAAGATGACTGACTCTTCTTACTGACTATGATTTGAACCATTCCTGTGACGCTAGTTATACATTCCGATGCTTCACTTCAGGTTTACTGTATCCCTCGGACCTTCTTATTGACATTGAAACACAGAAGTTGCATCGGAATTAAATACAAAAAGCACAATGCCGACTTAAGTACAAGAAGACTGACCCTTCTTACTGACTATGTTTTGAACCATTCCTGTGACACTAGTTATAGATTCCGATGCTTCACTTCAGGTTCACTGTAGCCCTCTGACCTTCTTATTGACGATGAAACACAGAAATTGCATCAGAATTAAATACAAAAGGCACGATGCCGAATTAAGTACAAGAAGACTGACTCTTCTTACTGTCTATGCTTTGAACCATTCCTGTGACACTAGTTATAGACTCCGATGCTTCACTCCAGGTTTACAGTATCCCTTGGACCTTCTTATTGACGATGAAACACAGAAATCGCATCAGTATTAAATAGAAAAAGCACAATGTTGACTTAAGCACAAGAAGACTGACTCTTCTTACTGACTATGTTTGAACCATTCCTGTGACACTAGTTACAGATTCCGATGATTCCCTTCAGGTTTACTGTATCCACTGGACCTTCTTATTGACGATGAAACACAGAAATGGCATCAGAATTAAATACAAAAGGCACAAAACCGACTTAAGTACAAGAAGACCGACTCTTCTTACTGACTATGTTTGAACCATTCCTGTGACACTAGTCATAGATTCCGATGCTTCACTTTAGGATTACTGTATCCCTCTGACCATCTTATTTACGATGAAACACAGTTATTGCACAGAAATTAAATACAAAAGGCACAATGCCGACTTAAGTACAAGAAGACTGACTCTTCTTACTGTCTATGATTTGAACCATCCCTGGGACACTAGTTATGGATTCCCTTGCTTCACCCCAGGTTTAGTGTATCCCTTGGACCTTCTTATTGACGATGAAACACAGAAATTGCATCGGAATTAAATGGAAAAGGCACAATGCCGACTTAAGTACAAGAATACTGACTCATCTTACTGTCTATGTTTTGAACCGTCCCTGTGACACTAGTTATAGATTTCGACGCTTCACTCCAGGGTTACTGTATCCCTTGGACTTTCTGATTGACGTTGAAACACAGAAATTGCATCGGAATTAAATACAAAAAGCACAATGCCGACTTAAGTACAAGAAGACTGACTCTTCTTACTGACTATGTTTCGAACCATTCCTGTGACACTAGTTTTTTATTCCGATGCTTCACTTCAGGTTTACTGTATCCCTTGGACCTTGTTATTGACGATGAAACACAGAAATTGCAACGGAATTAAATACAATAGGCAAAATGCCGACGTAAATCCAAGAAGACTGACTCTTCCTACTGTCTATGCTTTGAACCATTCCTGTGACACTAGTCATTGATTACGATGCTTCACCTCAGGTTTACTGTATCCCTCTGACCTTCTTATTGACGATGAATTAAATAGAAAAAGGCACAATACCGACTTAAGTACAAGAAGACTGACTCTTCCTACTGACTATGTTTTGAACCATTCCTGTGACACTAGTTTTTTATTCCGATGCTTCACTTCAGGTTTACTGTATCCCTTGGACCTTCTTATTGACGATGAAACACAGAAATTGCATCGGAATTAAATAGAAATGGCACAATGCGGACTTAAGTAAAAGAAGTCTGACTCTTCTTACTGTCTATGGTTTGAACCATTCCTGTGACACTAGTTATAGACTCCGATGCTTCACTTCAGGTTTACTGTATCCCTCAGACCTTCGTATTGACGATGAAACACAGAAATTGCATAAGAATTAAATACAAAAGGCACAATGGCGAAATAAGTACAAGAAGACTGACTCTTCTTACTGTCAATGATTTGAACCATTCCTGTGACACTAGTTATAGACTCCGATGCTTCACTCCAGGTTTACTATATCCCTTGGACCTTCTTATTGACGATGAAACACAGAAATTGCATCGGAAATAAATACAAAAGGCACAATGCCGACTTAGGTAAAAGAAGTCTGACTCTTCTTACTGTCTATGTTTTGAACCATTCCTGTGACACTAGTTATAGATTCCGATGCTTCACTCCAGGTTTACTGTATCCCTTGGACCTTCTTATTTACGATGAAACACAGAAATTGCATCAGAATGAAATAGAAAAGGCACAATGATCATTTAAGTACAAGATGACTGACTCTTCTTACTGACTATGGTTTGAACCATTCCTGTGACACTAGTTATAGAATCCGATGCTTCACTTCAGGTTTACTGTATTCCGTGGACCTTCTTATTGACATTGAAACACAGAAATTGCATCGGAATTAAATGCAAAAGGCACAATACCGGCTTAAGTACATGAAGACTGACTCTTCTTACTGACTATGCTTTGAACCATTCCTGTGACACTAGGCATAGATTCCGATGCTTCACTTCAGGATTACTGTATCCCTCTGACCTTCTTATTGACGATGAAACACAGAAATAGCATCGGAATTAAATACAAAATGCACAATGCCGACTTAAGTAAAAGAAGTCTTACTCTTCTTACTGTCTATGGTTTGAACCATTCCTGTGACACTAGTTATAGATTCTGATGCTTAACTCCAGGTTTACTATATCCCTTGGACGTTCTTATTGACGATGAAACACAGAAATTGCATCAGAATTAAATAGAAAAGGCACAATGATGACTTAACTACAAGAAGTCTGACTCTTCGTACTGACTATGATTTGAACCATTCCTATGACACTGGTTATAGATTTCGATGATTCCCTTCAGGTTTACTGTATCACTTGGACCTTCTTATTGACGATGAAACACAGAAATTGCATCGGAATTAAATACAAAACGCTCAATACCAACTTAAGTACAAGAAGACTGACTCTTCTTACTGACTATGATTTGAACCTTTCCAGTGACACTAGTCATAGATTCCGATGCTTCACTTCAGGATTACTGTATCCCTGTGACCTTCTTATTGACGATGAAACACAGAAATTGCACCGGTATTAAATACAAAAGGCACAATGCCGACATATGCACAAGAAGACTGACTCTTCTTTCTGACTATGTTTTGAACCATTCCTGTTACACTAGTAGTAGATTCCGATGCTTCACTTCAGGTTCACTGTATCCCTCTGACCTTCTTATTGACGATGAAACACAGAAATTGCATCAGAATTAAATACAAAAGGCACAATACCGAATTAAGTACAAGAAGACTGACTCTTCTTACTGACTATGTTTTGAACCATTCCTGGACACTAGTTATAGACTCCGATGCTTCACCCCAGGTTTACAGTATCCCTTCGACCTTCTTATTGACGATGAAACACAGAAATTGCATCGGAATTAAATACAAAAGGCACAATGATGACTTAAGTACAAGAAGACTGACTCTTTTTACAGACTATGATGTGAACCATTCCTGTGACACTAGTTATAGATTCCGATGCTTCACTTCAGGTTTACTGTAACCCTCTTACCTTCTTATTGACGATGAAACACAAAATTTGCGTCGGAATTAAATACAAAAGGCACAATATTGACTTAGGAACAGGAAGACTGATTCTTCTTACTGACTATGTATTGAACCATTCCTGTGACACTAGTCATAGATTTCGATGCTTCACTTCAGGATTACTGTATCCCTCTGACCTTCTTATTGACGATGAAACACAGAAATTGCATCGGAAATAATTACAAAAGGCACAATGCCGACTTAAGTACAAGAAGCCCGACTCTTCTTACTGTCTATGTTTTGAACCATCCCTGGGACACTAGGTATAGATTCCGATGTTTCTCTCGGTTTACTGTATCCCTTGGACCTTCTTATTGACGATGAAACACAGAAATGGCATCAGAATTAAATACAAAAGGCACAAAACCGACCTAAGTACAAGTAGACTGACTCTTCTTACTGACTATGTTTTGAACCATTCCTGTTCACTAGTCATAGATTCCGATGCTTCACTTCAGGATTACTGTATCCCTCTGACCATCTTATTGACGATGAAACACAGTTATTTCACAGGAATTATATACAAAAGGCACAATGCCGACTTAAGTACAAGAAGACTGACTCTTCTTACTGTCTATGATTTAAACCATCCCTGGGACACTAGTTATGGATTCCCATGCTTCACCTCAGGTTTACTGTATCCCTTGGACCTTCCTATTGACGATGAAACACAGAAATTGCATCGGAAATACATAGAAAAGGCACAATGCCGACTTAAGTACAAGAATACTGACTCATCTTACTGTCCATGTTTTGAACCGTCCCTGTGACACTAGTTATAGATTTCGATGCTTCACTCCAGGTTTGCTGTATCCCTTGGACCTTCTGATTGACGTTGAAAGACAGAAATTGCATCGGAATTAAATACAAAAAAGCACAATGCCGACTTAAGTACAAGAAGACTGACTCTTCTTACTGACTATGTTTCGAACCATTCCTGTGACACAAGTTTTTTATTCCGATGCTTCACTTCAGGCTTACTGTATCCCTTGGACCTTCTTATTGACGATGAAACACAGAAATTGCAACGGAATTAAATACAATAGGCAAAATGCCGACGTAAATACAAGAAGACTGACTCTTCCTACTGTCTATGTTTTGAACCATTCCTGTGACACTAATCATTGATTCCGAAGCTTCACATCAGGTTTACTGAATCCCTCTGACCTTCTTATTGACGATGAAACACAGAAATTGCATCGGAATTAAATAGAAAAATGCAGAATACCGACTTAAGTACAAGAAGACTGACTCTTCCTACTGACTATGTTTTGAACCATTCCTGTGACACTAGTTTTTTATTCCGATGCTTCACTTCAGGTTTACTGTATCCCTTGGACCTTCTTATTGACGATGAAACACAGAAATTGCATCGGAATTAAATAGAAATGGCACAATGCGGACTTAAGTAAAAGAAGTCTGATTCTTCTTACTGTCTATGGTTTGAACCATTCCTGTGACACTAGTTATAGACTCTGATGCTTTACTCCATGTTTACTGTATCCCTTGGACCTTCTTATTGACGATGAAACATAGAAATTGCATCAGAATTAAATAGAAAAGGCACAATGAAGACTTAAGTACAAGAAGACTGACTCTCCTCACTGACTATGATTTAAACCATTCCTGTGACACTAGTTATAGATTCCGATGATTCACTTCAGATTTACTGTATCCCTTGGACCTTCTTGTTGACGATAAAATACAGAAATTGCAACGGAATTAAATACAAAAGGCACAATACCGACTTAAGTACAAGAAGACTGACTCTTCTTACTGACTATATTTTGAACCATTCCTGTGACACTAGTCATAGATTCCGATGCATCACGTCAGGATTACTATATCCCTCTGACCTTCTTATTGACGATGAAACACAGAAATTGCATCGGTATTAAATACAAAAGGCACAATGCCGACTTAAGTACAGGAAGACTGACTCTTCTTACTGTCTATGCTTTGAACCATTCCTGACACTAGTTATAGACTCCGATGCTTCACTCCAGGTTTCCTATATCCCTTGGCACCTTCTTATTGACGATGAAAGACAGAAATTGCATCGGAAATAAATACAAAAGGCACAATGCAGACTTAAGTAAAGGAAGTCTGACTCTTCTTACTGTCTATGTTTTGAACCGTTCCTGTGACACTAGTTATAGATTCCGATGCTTCACTCCAGGTTTACTGTATCACTTTGACCTTCTTATTTACGATGAAACACAGAAATTGCATCAGAATTAAATAGAAAAGGCACAATGATGACTTAAGTACAAGATGACTGACTCTTCTTACTGACTATGATTTGAACCATTCCTGTGACGCTAGTTATACATTCCGATGCTTCACTTCAGGTTTACTGTATCCCTAGGACCTTCTTATTGACATTGAAACACAGAAGTTGCATCGGAATTAAATACAAAAAGCACAATGCCGACTTAAGTACAAGAAGACTGACCCTTCTTACTGACTATGTTTTGAACCATTCCTGTGACACTAGTTATAGATTCCGATGCTTCACTTCAGGTTCACTGTAGCCCTCTGACCTTCTTATTGACGATGAAACACAGAAATGGCATCAGAATTAAATACAAAAGGCACAAAACCGACTTAAGTACAAGAAGACCGACTCTTCTTACTGACTATGTTTGAACCATTCCTGTGACACTAGTCATAGATTCCGATGCTTCACTTTAGGATTACTGTATCCCTCTGACCATCTTATTTACGATGAAACACAGTTATTGCACAGAAATTAAATACAAAAGGCACAATGCCGACTTAAGTACAAGAAGACTGACTCTTCTTACTGTCTATGATTTGAACCATCCCTGGGACACTAGTTATGGATTCCCTTGCTTCACCCCAGGTTTAGTATATCCCTTGGACCTTCTTATTGACGATGAAACACAGAAATTGCATCGGAATTAAATGGAAAAGGCACAATGCCGACTTAAGTACAAGAATACTGACTCATCTTACTGTCTATGTTTTGAACCGTCCCTGTGACACTAGTTATAGATTTCGACGCTTCACTCCAGGTTTACTGTATCCCTTGGACTTTCTGATTGATGTTGAAACACAGAAATTGCATCGGAATTAAATACAAAAAGCACAATGCCGACTTAAGTACAAGAGACTGACTCTTCTTACTGACTATGTTTCGAACCATTCCTGTGACACTAGTTTTTTATTCCGATGCTTCACTTCAGGTTTACTGTATCCCTTGGACCTTGTTATTGACGATGAAACACAGAAATTGCAACGGAATTAAATACAATAGGCAAAATGCCGACGTAAATCCAAGAAGACTGACTCTTCCTACTGTCTATGCTTTGAACCATTCCTGTGACACTAGTCATTGATTACGATGCTTCACCTCAGGTTTACTGTATCCCTCTGACCTTCTTATTGACGATGAATTAAATAGAAAAAGGCACAATACCGACTTAAGTACAAGAAGACTGACTCTTCCTACTGACTATGTTTTGAACCATTCCTGTGACACTAGTTTTTTATTCCGATGCTTCACTTCAGGTTTACTGTATCCCTTGGACCTTCTTATTGACGATGAAACACAGAAATTGCATCGGAATTAAATAGAAATGGCACAATGCGGACTTAAGTAAAAGAAGTCTGACTCTTCTTACTGTCTATGGTTTGAACCATTCCTGTGACACTAGTTATAGACTCCGATGCTTTACTCCAGGTTTACTGTATCCCTTGGACCTTGTTATTGACGATGAAACACAGAAATTGCATAAGTATCAAATAGAAAAGGCACAATGATGACTTAAGTACAAGAAGACTGACTCTCCTCACTGACTATGATTTAAACCATTCCTGTGACACTAGTTATAGATTCCGATGATTCACTTCAGATTTACTGTATCCCTTGGACATTCTTATTGACGATAAAATACAGAAATTGCAACGGAATTAAATACAAAAGGCACAATACCGACTTAAGTACAAGAAGACTGACTCTTCTTACTGTCTATGTTTTGAACCAATCCTGTGACACTAGTTATAGATTCCGATGCTTCACCTCAGGTTTACTGTATCCCTTGGACTTTCTTATTGACGATGAAACACAGAAATTGCATCGGAATGAAATAGAAAAGGCACAATGCCGACTTAAGTAAAAGAAGTCTGACTCTTCTTACTGACTATGTTTTGAACCATACCTGTGACACTAGTTATAGATTCCGATTCTTCCCTCCGGGTTTACTGTATCCCTTGGACCTTCTTATTGACGATGGAACAAAGAAATTGCATCAGAATTAAATAGAAAAGGCACAATGATGTCTTAAGTACAAGAAGACTGACTCTTCTTACTGACTATGATTTGAACCATTCCTGTGACACTAGTTATAGATTCCGATGCTTCACTTCAGGTTTACTGTATCCCTTGGACTTTCTTATTGACGATGAAACTCAGAAATTGCATCGGAATTAAATACAAAAGGCACAATACCGACGTAAGTACAGGAGGACTGACTGTTCTTACTGACTTTGTTTTGAACCATTCCTGTGACACTAGTCATAGATTCCGATGCTTAACTTCAGAATTACTGTATCCCTCTGACCGTCTTATTGACGATGAAACACTGAAATTCCATCGGAATTAAAGAGAAAAGGGGCAATGCCGACTTAAATACTAGAAGACTGACTCTTCTTACTGCCTATGATGTGAACCTTTCCTGTGACACTAGTTGTAGATTCCGATGCTTCACTCCAGGTTTACTGTATCCCTTCGACCTTCTTATTGACGATGAAGCACAGAAATTGCATCGGAATTAAATACAAATGGCACAATGCCGACTAATGTACATGAAGACTGACTCTTCCGACAGGCTATGCTTTGAACCATTCCTGTGACACTAGTTATAGATTTCGATGCTTCACTTCAGGTTTACTGTATCCCTCGGACCTTCTTATTGACATTGAAACACAGAAGTTGCATCGGAATTAAATACAAAAAGCACAATGCCGACTTAAGTACAAGAAGACTGACCCTTCTTACTGACTATGTTTTGAACCATTCCTGTGACACTAGTTATAGATTCCGATGCTTCACTTCAGGTTCACTGTAGCCCTCTGACCTTCTTATTGACGATGAAACACAGAAATTGCATCAGAATTAAATACAAAAGGCACGATGCCGAATTAAGTACAAGAAGACTGACTCTTCTTACTGTCTATGCTTTGAACCATTCCTGTGACACTAGTTATAGACTCCGATGCTTCACTCCAGGTTTACAGTATCCCTTGGACCTTCTTATTGACGATGAAACACAGAAATCGCATCAGTATTAAATAGAAAAAGCACAATGTTGACTTAAGCACAAGAAGACTGACTCTTCTTACTGACTATGTTTGAACCATTCCTGTGACACTAGTTACAGATTCCGATGATTCCCTTCAGGTTTACTGTATCCACTGGACCTTCTTATTGACGATGAAACACAGAAATGGCATCAGAATTAAATACAAAAGGCACAAAACCGACTTAAGTACAAGAAGACCGACTCTTCTTACTGACTATGTTTGAACCATTCCTGTGACACTAGTCATAGATTCCGATGCTTCACTTTAGGATTACTGTATCCCTCTGACCATCTTATTTACGATGAAACACAGTTATTGCACAGAAATTAAATACAAAAGGCACAATGCCGACTTAAGTACAAGAAGACTGACTCTTCTTACTGTCTATGATTTGAACCATCCCTGGGACACTAGTTATGGATTCCCTTGCTTCACCCCAGGTTTAGTGTATCCCTTGGACCTTCTTATTGACGATGAAACACAGAAATTGCATCGGAATTAAATGGAAAAGGCACAATGCCGACTTAAGTACAAGAATACTGACTCATCTTACTGTCTATGTTTTGAACCGTCCCTGTGACACTAGTTATAGATTTCGACGCTTCACTCCAGGTTTACTGTATCCCTTGGACTTTCTGATTGACGTTGAAACACAGAAATTGCATCGGAATTAAATACAAAAAGCACAATGCCGACTTAAGTACAAGAAGACTGACTCTTCTTACTGACTATGTTTCGAACCATTCCTGTGACACTAGTTTTTTATTCCGATGCTTCACTTCAGGTTTACTGTATCCCTTGGACCTTGTTATTGACGATGAAACACAGAAATTGCAACGGAATTAAATACAATAGGCAAAATGCCGACGTAAATCCAAGAAGACTGACTCTTCCTACTGTCTATGCTTTGAACCATTCCTGTGACACTAGTCATTGATTACGATGCTTCACCTCAGGTTTACTGTATCCCTCTGACCTTCTTATTGACGATGAATTAAATAGAAAAAGGCACAATACCGACTTAAGTACAAGAAGACTGACTCTTCCTACTGACTATGTTTTGAACCATTCCTGTGACACTAGTTTTTTATTCCGATGCTTCACTTCAGGTTTACTGTATCCCTTGGACCTTCTTATTGACGATGAAACACAGAAATTGCATCGGAATTAAATAGAAATGGCACAATGCGGACTTAAGTAAAAGAAGTCTGACTCTTCTTACTGTCTATGGTTTGAACCATTCCTGTGACACTAGTTATAGACTCCGATGCTTCACTTCAGGTTTACTGTATCCCTCAGACCTTCGTATTGACGATGAAACACAGAAATTGCATAAGAATTAAATACAAAAGGCACAATGGCGAAATAAGTACAAGAAGACTGACTCTTCTTACTGTCAATGATTTGAACCATTCCTGTGACACTAGTTATAGACTCCGATGCTTCACTCCAGGTTTACTATATCCCTTGGACCTTCTTATTGACGATGAAACACAGAAATTGCATCGGAAATAAATACAAAAGGCACAATGCCGACTTAGGTAAAAGAAGTCTGACTCTTCTTACTGTCTATGTTTTGAACCATTCCTGTGACACTAGTTATAGATTCCGATGCTTCACTCCAGGTTTACTGTATCCCTTGGACCTTCTTATTTACGATGAAACACAGAAATTGCATCAGAATGAAATAGAAAAGGCACAATGATCATTTAAGTACAAGATGACTGACTCTTCTTACTGACTATGGTTTGAACCATTCCTGTGACACTAGTTATAGAATCCGATGCTTCACTTCAGGTTTACTGTATTCCGTGGACCTTCTTATTGACATTGAAACACAGAAATTGCATCGGAATTAAATGCAAAAGGCACAATACCGGCTTAAGTACATGAAGACTGACTCTTCTTACTGAGTATGCTTTGAACCATTCCTGTGACACTAGGCATAGATTCCGATGCTTCACTTCAGGATTACTGTATCCCTCTGACCTTCTTATTGACGATGAAACACAGAAATAGCATCGGAATTAAATACAAAATGCACAATGCCGACTTAAGTAAAAGAAGTCTTACTCTTCTTACTGTCTATGGTTTGAACCATTCCTGTGACACTAGTTATAGATTCTGATGCTTAACTCCAGGTTTACTATATCCCTTGGACCTTCTTATTGACGATGAAACACAGAAATTGCATCAGAATTAAATAGAAAAGGCACAATGATGACTTAACTACAAGAAGTCTGACTCTTCGTACTGACTATGATTTGAACCATTCCTATGACACTGGTTATAGATTTCGATGATTCCCTTCAGGTTTACTGTATCACTTGGACCTTCTTATTGACGATGAAACACAGAAATTGCATCGGAATTAAATACAAAACGCTCAATACCAACTTAAGTACAAGAAGACTGACTCTTCTTACTGACTATGATTTGAACCTTTCCAGTGACACTAGTCATAGATTCCGATGCTTCACTTCAGGATTACTGTATCCCTGTGACCTTCTTATTGACGATGAAACACAGAAATTGCACCGGTATTAAATACAAAAGGCACAATGCCGACATATGCACAAGAAGACTGACTCTTCTTTCTGACTATGTTTTGAACCATTCCTGTTACACTAGTAGTAGATTCCGATGCTTCACTTCAGGTTTACTGTATCCCTCTGACCTTCTTATTGACGATGAAACACAGAAATTGCATCAGAATTAAATACAAAAGGCACAATACCGAATTAAGTACAAGAAGACTGACTCTTCTTACTGACTATGTTTTGAACCATTCCTGGACACTAGTTATAGACTCCGATGCTTCACCCCAGGTTTACAGTATCCCTTCGACCTTCTTATTGACGATGAAACACAGAAATTGCATCGGAATTAAATACAAAAGGCACAATGATGACTTAAGTACAAGAAGACTGACTCTTTTTACAGACTATGATGTGAACCATTCCTGTGACACTAGTTATAGATTCCGATGCTTCACTTCAGGTTTACTGTAACCCTCTTACCTTCTTATTGACGATGAAACACAAAATTTGCGTCGGAATTAAATACAAAAGGCACAAAACCGACCTAAGTACAAGTAGACTGACTCTTCTTACTGACTATGTTTGAACCATTCCTGTTCACTAGTCATAGATTCCGATGCTTCACTTCAGGATTACTGTATCCCTCTGACCATCTTATTGACGATGAAACACAGTTATTTCACAGGAATTATATACAAAAGGCACAATGCCGACTTAAGTACAAGAAGACTGACTCTTCTTACTGTCTATGATTTAAACCATCCCTGGGACACTAGTTATGGATTCCCATGCTTCACCTCAGGTTTACTGTATCCCTTGGACCTTCCTATTGACGATGAAACACAGAAATTGCATCGGAAATACATAGAAAAGGCACAATGCCGACTTAAGTACAAGAATACTGACTCATCTTACTGTCCATGTTTTGAACCGTCCCTGTGACACTAGTTATAGATTTCGATGCTTCACTCCAGGTTTGCTGTATCCCTTGGACCTTCTGATTGACGTTGAAAGACAGAAATTGCATCGGAATTAAATACAAAAAGCACAATGCCGACTTAAGTACAAGAAGACTGACTCTTCTTACTGACTATGTTTCGAACCATTCCTGTGACACAAGTTTTTTATTCCGATGCTTCACTTCAGGCTTACTGTATCCCTTGGACCTTCTTATTGACGATGAAACACAGTAATTGCAACGGAATTAAATACAATAGGCAAAATGCCGACGTAAATACAAGAAGACTGACTCTTCCTACTGTCTATGTTTTGAACCATTCCTGTGACACTAATCATTGATTCCGAAGCTTCACATCAGGTTTACTGAATCCCTCTGACCTTCTTATTGACGATGAAACACAGAAATTGCATCGGAATTAAATAGAAAAATGCAGAATACCGACTTAAGTACAAGAAGACTGACTCTTCCTACTGACTATGTTTTGAACCATTCCTGTGACACTAGTTTTTTATTCCGATGCTTCACTTCAGGTTTACTGTATCCCTTGGACCTTCTTATTGACGATGAAACACAGAAATTGCATCGGAATTAAATAGAAATGGCACAATGCGGACTTAAGTAAAAGAAGTCTGATTCTTCTTACTGTCTATGGTTTGAACCATTCCTGTGACACTAGTTATAGACTCTGATGCTTTACTCCATGTTTACTGTATCCCTTGGACCTTCTTATTGACGATGAAACATAGAAATTGCATCAGAATTAAATAGAAAAGGCACAATGAAGACTTAAGTACAAGAAGACTGACTCTCCTCACTGACTATGATTTAAACCATTCCTGTGACACTAGTTATAGATTCCGATGATTCACTTCAGATTTACTGTATCCCTTGGACCTTCTTGTTGACGATAAAATACAGAAATTGCAACGGAATTAAATACAAAAGGCACAATACCGACTTAAGTACAAGAAGACTGACTCTTCTTACTGACTATATTTTGAACCATTCCTGTGACACTAGTCATAGATTCCGATGCATCACGTCAGGATTACTATATCCCTCTGACCTTCTTATTGACGATGAAACACAGAAATTGCATCGGTATTAAATACAAAAGGCACAATGCCGACTTAAGTACAGGAAGACTGACTCTTCTTACTGTCTATGCTTTGAACCATTCCTGACACTAGTTATAGACTCCGATGCTTCACTCCAGGTTTCCTATATCCCTTGGACCTTCTTATTGACGATGAAAGACAGAAATTGCATCGGAAATAAATACAAAAGGCACAATGCAGACTTAAGTAAAGGAAGTCTGACTCTTCTTACTGTCTATGTTTTGAACCGTTCCTGTGACACTAGTTATAGATTCCGATGCTTCACTCCAGGTTTACTGTATCACTTTGACCTTCTTATTTACGATGAAACATAGAAATTGCATCAGAATTAAATAGAAAAGGCACAATGATGACTTAAGTACAAGATGACTGACTCTTCTTACTGACTATGATTTGAACCATTCCTGTGACGCTAGTTATACATTCCGATGCTTCACTTCAGGTTTACTGTATCCCTAGGACCTTCTTATTGACATTGAAACACAGAAGTTGCATCGGAATTAAATACAAAAAGCACAATGCCGACTTAAGTACAAGAAGACTGACCCTTCTTACTGACTATGTTTTGAACCATTCCTGTGACACTAGTTATAGATTCCGATGCTTCACTTCAGGTTCACTGTAGCCCTCTGACCTTCTTATTGACGATGAAACACAGAAATGGCATCAGAATTAAATACAAAAGGCACAAAACCGACTTAAGTACAAGAAGACCGACTCTTCTTACTGACTATGTTTGAACCATTCCTGTGACACTAGTCATAGATTCCGATGCTTCACTTTAGGATTACTGTATCCCTCTGACCATCTTATTTACGATGAAACACAGTTATTGCACAGAAATTAAATACAAAAGGCACAATGCCGACTTAAGTACAAGAAGACTGACTCTTCTTACTGTCTATGATTTGAACCATCCCTGGGACACTAGTTATGGATTCCCTTGCTTCACCCCAGGTTTAGTGTATCCCTTGGACCTTCTTATTGACGATGAAACACAGAAATTGCATCGGAATTAAATGGAAAAGGCACAATGCCGACTTAAGTACAAGAATACTGACTCATCTTACTGTCTATGTTTTGAACCGTCCCTGTGACACTAGTTATAGATTTCGACGCTTCACTCCAGGTTTACTGTATCCCTTGGACTTTCTGATTGACGTTGAAACACAGAAATTGCATCGGAATTAAATACAAAAAGCACAATGCCGACTTAAGTACAAGAAGACTGACTCTTCTTACTGACTATGTTTCGAACCATTCCTGTGACACTAGTTTTTTATTCCGATGCTTCACTTCAGGTTTACTGTATCCCTTGGACCTTGTTATTGACGATGAAACACAGAAATTGCAACGGAATTAAATACAATAGGCAAAATGCCGACGTAAATCCAAGAAGACTGACTCTTCCTACTGTCTATGCTTTGAACCATTCCTGTGACACTAGTCATTGATTACGATGCTTCACCTCAGGTTTACTGTATCCCTCTGACCTTCTTATTGACGATGAATTAAATAGAAAAAGGCACAATACCGACTTAAGTACAAGAAGACTGACTCTTCCTACTGACTATGTTTTGAACCATTCCTGTGACACTAGTTTTTTATTCCGATGCTTCACTTCAGGTTTACTGTATCCCTTGGACCTTCTTATTGACGATGAAACACAGAAATTGCATCGGAATTAAATAGAAATGGCACAATGCGGACTTAAGTAAAAGAAGTCTGACTCTTCTTACTGTCTATGGTTTGAACCATTCCTGTGACACTAGTTATAGACTCCGATGCTTTACTCCAGGTTTACTGTATCCCTTGGACCTTGTTATTGACGATGAAACACAGAAATTGCATAAGTATCAAATAGAAAAGGCACAATGATGACTTAAGTACAAGAAGACTGACTCTCCTCACTGACTATGATTTAAACCATTCCTGTGACACTAGTTATAGATTCCGATGATTCACTTCAGATTTACTGTATCCCTTGGACATTCTTATTGACGATAAAATACAGAAATTGCAACGGAATTAAATACAAAAGGCACAATACCGACTTAAGTACAAGAAGACTGACTCTTCTTACTGTCTATGTTTTGAACCAATCCTGTGACACTAGTTATAGATTCCGATGTTTCACCTCAGGTTTACTCTATCCCTTGGACTTTCTTATTGACGATGAAACACAGAAATTGCATCGGAATGAAATAGAAAAGGCACAATGCCGACTTAAGTAAAAGAAGTCTGACTCTTCTTACTGACTATGTTTTGAACCATACCTGTGACACTAGTTATAGATTCCGATTCTTCCCTCCGGGTTTACTGTATCCCTTGGACCTTCTTATTGACGATGGAACAAAGAAATTGCATCAGAATTAAATAGAAAAGGCACAATGATGTCTTAAGTACAAGAAGACTGACTCTTCTTACTGACTATGATTTGAACCATTCCTGTGACACTAGTTATAGATTCCGATGCTTCACTTCAGGTTTACTGTATCCCTTGGACTTTCTTATTGACGATGAAACTCAGAAATTGCATCGGAATTAAATACAAAAGGCACAATACCGACGTAAGTACAGGAGGACTGACTGTTCTTACTGACTTTGTTTTGAACCATTCCTGTGACACTAGTCATAGATTCCGATGCTTAACTTCAGAATTACTGTATCCCTCTGACCGTCTTATTGACGATGAAACACTGAAATTCCATCGGAATTAAAGAGAAAAGGGGCAATGCCGACTTAAATACTAGAAGACTGACTCTTCTTACTGCCTATGATGTGAACCTTTCCTGTGACACTAGTTGTAGATTCCGATGCTTCACTCCAGGTTTACTGTATCCCTTCGACCTTCTTATTGACGATGAAGCACAGAAATTGCATCGGAATTAAATACAAATGGCACAATGCCGACTAATGTACATGAAGACTGACTCTTCCGACAGTCTATGCTTTGAACCATTCCTGTGACACTAGTTATAGATTCCGGTGCTTCACTCCAGGTTTACAGTATCCCTTGGACCTCCTTATTGACGATGAAACACAGAAATTGCATCGGAATTAAATATAAAAGGCACAATGCCGCCTTAAGTTCAAGAAAAATGACTCTTCTTACAGTCTATGATTTGAACCATTCCTGTGACTCTAGTTATAGATTCCGATGCTTCACGTCAGGTATACTGTTTCACTATGACCTTCTTATTGACGATGAAACACAGAAATTGCATCGTAATTAAATAGAAAAGGCACAATGCCGACTTAGTACAAGAAGACTGACTCCTACTACTGTCTATGTTTTGAACCATTCCTGCAACTCTAGTCATAAATTCCGATGCTTCACTTCAGTATTACTGTATACCTCTGACCGTCGTATTGACAATGAAACACAGAAATTGCATCTGAATTAAATACAAAAGGCACAATACCGACTTAAGTACAAGAGGACTGACTCTTCTTACTGAGTATGTTTTGAACCATTCCTATGACCCTAGTCATAGATTCCGATGCTTAACTTCAGGATTACTGTATCCCTCTGACCTTCTTATCGACGATGAAACACAGAAATTGCATTGGAATTAAATACAAAAGGCACAATGCCGACTAAAGTACAAGAAGACTGACTCTTCTGACAGTCTATGTATTAAACCATTCCTGTGACACTAGTTATAGATTCAGGTGCTACACTCCAGGTTTACTGTATCCCTTGGACCATCTAACTGACGATGAAACACAGAAATTGCATCGGAAATAAATACAAAAGGTATAATGCCGACTTATGTACAAGAAGACTGACTCTTCTTGCTGTCTATGTTTTGAACCATTCCTGTGACACTAGTTATACATTTCGATGCTTCACATAAGGTTTATGTATCCCTCTGACCTTCTTATTGACGATGAAACACAGAAATTGCATCGGAATTAAATACAAAAGGCACAATGCCGCTAATGTACAAGAAGACTGACTCTTCCGACAGTCTATGTTTTGAACCATTCCCGTGACACTAGATATAGATTCCGGTGCTTCACTCCAGGTTTACTGTATCCCTTGGACCTTCCTATTGACGATGAAACACAGAAATTGCATCGGAAATAAATACAAAAGGTACAATGCCGACTTAAGTACAAGAAGACTGACTCTTCTTGCTGTCTATGTTTTGAACCATTCCTGTGACACTAGTTATACATTCCGATGCTTCACATAAGGTTTATGTATCCCTCTGACCTTCTTATTTACGATGAAACACAGAAATTGCATCGGAATTAAATACAAAAGGCACAATGCCGACTTAAGTACATGTAGACTGACTTTTCCTACTGTCTATGATTTAACCATTCCTGTGACTCTAGTTATGGATTCCGATCGTTCATTTCAGGTTTACTGTATCCCTTGGACCTTCTTATTGACGATGAAACACAGATATTGCATCGGAATTAAATACAAAAGGCACAATGCCGACTTAAGTACAAGAAGGCTGACTCTTCCAACTGTCTATGTTTTAAACCATTCCTGTGCCACTAGTTATAGATTCCGATGCTTCACTTCAGGTTTACTGTATCCCTCTGACCGTCTTATTGACGATGAAACACAGAAATTGCATCGGAATTAAATAGAAAAGGCACAATGCCGACTTAAGTACTAGATGACTGACTCTTCCTACTGTCTATGTTTTGAACCATTCCTGTGACACTAGTTACAGATTCCGATGCTTCACTCCAGGTTTACTGTATCCCTTGGACCTTCTTATTGTCGATGAAACACAGAAATTGCATCGGAATAAAATACAAAAGGCACAATGCCGACTAATGTACAAGAAGACTGACTCTTCCGACAGTCTATGTTTGAACCGTTCCTGTGACTCTAGTTATAGATTCCGATGCTTCACTTCAGGTTTACTGTATCCCTCTGACCTTCTTATTGACGATGAAACACAGAAATTGCATCGGAATTAAATACAAAAGGCTCAATACCGACTTAAGTACAAGAAGACTGACTCTTCTTACTGTCTATGCTTTGAACCATTCCTGTGACTCTAGTTATAGATTCCGATGCTTCACTTCAGGTTTACTGTATCCCTCTGACCTTCTTGTTGACGATGAAACACAGAAACGGCATCGGAATTAAATACAAAAGGCACAATACCGACTTAAGTACAAGAAGACTGACTCTTCTTACTGTCTATGTTTTGAACTGTTCCTGTGACACTAGTTATAGATTCCGATGCTTCACATGAGGTTTATGTATTCCTCTGACTGACCTTCTTATTGACGATGAAACACAGAAATTGCATCGGAATTAAATACAAAAAGCACAATGCCGACTTAAGTACATTTAGACTGACTTTCCTACTGTCTATGATTTGAACCATTCCTGTGACACTAGTTATGGATTCCGATAGTTCATTTCAAGTTTACTGTATCCCTTGGACCTTCTTATTGACGATGAAACACATATATTGCATCGGAATTAAATACAAAAGGCACAATGCCGACTCAAGTACAAGAAAGCTGACTCTTCCTACTGTCTATGTTTTGAACCATTCCTGTGACACTAGTTATAGATTCCGATGCTTCACTCCAGGTTTACTGTATCCCTTGGACCTTCGTATTGACGATGAAACACAGAAATTGCATCGGAAATAAATACAAAAGGCACAATGCCGACTAATGTACAAGAAGACTGACTCTTCCGACAGCCTATGTTTTGAATCATTCCCGTGACACTAGTTATAGATTGCGGTGCTTCACTCCAGGTTTACTGTATCACTTGGACCTTCTTATTGACGATGAAACACAGAAATTGCATCGGAATTAAATATAAAAGGCACAATGCCGCCTTAAGTACAAGAAAACTGACTCTTCTTACAGTCTATGTTTTGAACCATTCCTGTGACTCTAGTTATAGATTCCGATGCTTCACTTCAGGTTTACTGTATCCCTCTGACCTTCCTATTGACGATGAAACACAGAAATTGCATCGGAATGAAATACAAAAGGCACAATATCGACTTAAGTACAAGAAGACTGACTCTTCTTACTGTCTATGTTTTGAACCATTCCTGTGACACTAATTATAGATTCCGATGCTTCAATTCAGATCTACTGTGTCCCTCTGACCGTCTTATTGACGATGAAAGACAGAAATTGCATCGGAAATAAATACAAAAGGCACAATGCCGACTTAAGTACAAGAAGACTGACTCTTCCTACTGTGTATGTTTTGAACCATTCCTGTGACACTAGTCACAAATTCCGATGCTTCACTTCAGGATTACTGTATCCCTCTGACCTTGTTATTGACGATGAAACACAGAAAGTGCATCGGAATAAAATACAAAAGGCACAATGCCGACTTAAGTACAAGAAGACTGACTCTTCTTACTGTCTATGTTTTGAACCATCCCTGTGACACTAGTTATAGGGTCCGATTCTTCACTCCAGGTATACTGTATCCCTATGACCTTCTTATTGACGATGAAACACAGAAATTGCATCGGAATTAAATACAATGGTCACAATGCCGACTTAAGTACAAGAAGACTGACTCTTCCTATTGTCTATGTTTTGAACAATTCCTTTGACACTAGTCATAGATTCCGATGCTTCACTTCAGGTTTACTGTATCCCTTGGACCTTCTTATTGACTATGAAACATAGAAACTGCATCGGAATTAAATACAAATGGCACAATACCGACATAAGTACAAGAGGACTGACTCTTCTTACTGACTATGTTTTGACCCATTCCCATGACACTACTCATAGATTCCGATGCTTAACTTCAGGATTACTGAATCCCTCTGACCTTCTTATTAACGATGAAACACAGAAATTGCATCGGAATTAAATACAAAAGGCACAATGCCGACTACAGTACAAGAAGACTGACTCTTCTGACAGTCTATGTATTAAACCATTCCTGTGACACTAGTTATAGATTCCGGTGCTACACTCCAGGTTTACTGTATCCCTTGGACCATCTTACTGACGATGAAACACAGAAATTGCATCGGAAATAAATACAAAAGGTACAATGCCGACTTAAGTACAAGAAGACTGACTCTTTTTACAGTCTATGTATTGAGCCATTCCTGTGACACTAGTTATAGATTCCGATGCTTCACATCAGGTTTATGTATCCCTCTGACCTTCTTATTGACGATGAAACACAGAAATTGCATCGGAATTAAATACAAAAGGCACAATGCCGACTTAAGTACATGTAGATTGACTTTTCCTACTGTCTATGATTTGAACCATTCCTGTGAAACTAGTTATAGATTCCGATCGTTCATTTCAGGTTTACTGTATCCCTTGGACCTTCTTGTTGTTGTTGTGGTCTTCAGTCCTGAGACTGGTTTGATGCAGCTCTCCATGCTACTCTATCCTGTGCAAGCTTTTTCATCTCCCAGTACCTACTGCAACCTACATCCTTCTGAATCTGCTTAGTGTATTCATCTCTTGGTCTCCCCCTACGATTTTTACCCTCCACGGTGCCCTCCAATACTAAATTGGTGATCCCTAGATGCCTCAGAACATGTCCTACCAACCGATCCCTTCTTCTGGTCAAGTTGTGCCACAAACTTCTCTTCTCCCCAATCCTATTCAATACTTCCTCATTAGTTATGTGATCTACCCATCTAATCTTCAGCATTCTTCTGTAGCACCACATTTCGAAAGCTTCTATTCTCTTCTTGTCCAAACTATTTATCGTCCATGTTTCACTTCCATACATGGCTACACTCCATACGAATACTTTCAGAAATGACTTCCTGACACTTAAATCAATACTGGATGTTAACAAATTTCTCTTCTTCAGAAACGCTTTCCTTGCCATTGCCAGCCTACATTTTATATCCTCTCTACTTCGACCATCATCAGTTATTTTGCTCCCCAAATAGCAAAACTCCTTTACTACTTTAAGTGCCTCATTTCCTAATCTAATTCCCTCTGCATCACCCGACTTAATTAGACTACATTCCATTATCCTCGTTTTGCTTTTGTTGATGTTCATCTTATATCCTCCTTTCAAGACACTGTCCATTCCATTCAACTGCTCTTCCAAGTCCTTTGCTGTCTCTTACAGAATTACAATGTCATCAGCGAACCTCAAAGTTTTTATTTCTTCTCCATGAATTTTAATACCTACTCCGAATTTTTCTTTTGTTTCCTTTACTGCTTGCTCAATATACAGATTGAAGAACATCGGGGACAGGCTACAACCCTGTCTTACTCCCTTCCCAACCACTGCTTCCCTTTCATGTCCCTCGACTCTTATAACTGCCATCTGGTTTCTGTACAAATTGTAAATAGCCTTTCGCTCCCTGTATTTTACCCCTGCCACCTTTAGAATTTGAAAGAGAGTATTCCAGTCAACATTGTCAAAAGCTTTCTCTAAGTCTACAAATGCTAGAAACGTAGGTTTTCCTTTCCTTAATCTTTCTTCTAAGATAAGTCGTAAGGTCAGTATTGCCTCACGTGTTCCAGTGTTTTTACGGAATCCAAACTGATCTTCCCCGAGGTTGGCTTCTACTAGTTTTTCCATTCGTCTGTAAAGAATTCGTGTTAGTATTTTGCAGCTGTGACTTATTAAGCTGATAGTTCGGTAATTTTCACATCTGTCAACACCTGCTTTCTTTGGTATTGGAATTATTATATTCTTCTTGAAGTCTGAGGGTATTTTGCCTGTTTCATACATCTTGCTCACCAGATGGTAGAGTTTTGTCAGGACTGGCTCTCCCACGGCCGTCAGTAGTTCCAATGGAATATTGTCTACTCCGGGTGCCTTGTTTCGACTCAGGTCTTTCAGTGCTCTGTCAAACTCTTCACGCAGTATCGTATCTCCCATTTCATCTTCATCTACATCCTCTTCCATTTCCATAATATTGTCCTCAAGTACATCGCCCTTGTATAGACCCTCTATATACTCCTTCCACCTTTCTGCTTTCCCTTCTTTGCTTAGAACTGGGTTTCCATCTGAGCTCTTGATATTCATACAAGTCGTTCTCTTATCTCCAAAGGCCTCTTTAATTTTCCTGTAGGCGGTATCTATCTTACCCCTAGTGAGATAGGCCTCTACATCCTTACATTTGTCCTCTAGCCATCCCTGCTTAGCCATTTTGCACTTCCTGTCGATCTCATTTTTGAGACGTTTGTATTCCTTTTTGCCTGTTTCACTTACTGCATTTTTATATTTTCTCCTTTCATCAATTAAATTCAATATTTCTTCTGTTACCCAAGGATTTCTACTAGCCCTCGTCTTTTTACCTACTTGATCCTCTGCTACCTTCACTACTTCATCCCTCAAAGCTACCCATTCTTCTTCTACTGTATTTATTTCCCCCATTCCTGTCAATTGCTCCCTTATGCTCTCCCTGAATCTCTGTACAATCTCTGGTTCTTTTAGTTTATCCAGGTCCCATCTCCTTAAATTCCCACCTTTTTGCAGTTTCTTCAGTTTTAATCTACAGGTCATAACCAATAGATTGTGGTCAGAGTCCACATCTGCCCCTGGAAATGTCTTACAATTTAAAACCTGGTTCCTAAATCTCTGTCTTACCATTATATAATCTATCTGATACCTTTTAGTATCTCCAGGGTTCTTCCATGTATACAACCTTCTTTCATGATTCTTAAACCAAGTGTTAGTTATGATTATGTTGTGCTCTGTGCAAAATTCTACCAGGCGGCTTCCTCTTTCATTTCTGTCCCCCAATCCATATTCACCGACTATGTTTCCTTCTCTCCCTTTTCCTACACTCGAATTTCAGTCACCCATGACTATTAAATTTTCGTCTCCCTTCACAATCTGAATAATTTCTTTTATTTCAGCATACATTTCTTCAATTTCTTCGTCATCTGCAGAGCTAGTTGGCATATAAACTTGTACTACTGTAGTAGGTGTGGGCTTCGTATCTATCTTGGCCACAATAATGCGTTCACTATGCTGTTTGTAGTAGCTTACCCGCATTCCTATTTTCCTATTCATTATTAAACCTACTCCTGCATTACCCCTATTTGATTTTGTGTTTATAAACCTGTAGTCACCTGACCAGAAGTCTTGTTCCTCCTGCCACCGAACTTCACTAATTCCCACTATATCTAACTTCAACCTATCCATTTCCCTTTTAAAATTTTCTAACCTACCTGCCCGATTAATGGATCTGACATTCCACGCTCCGATCCGTAGAACGCCAGTTTTCTTTCTCCTCATAACAACATCCTCTTGAGTAGTCCCCGCCCGGAGATCCGAATGGGGGACTATTTTACCTCCGGAATATTTTACCCAAGAGGACGCCATCATCATGTAATCATACAGTAAAGCTGCACGCCCTCGGGAAAAATTACGGCTGTAGTTTCCCCTTGCTTTCAGCCGTTTGGACCTTCCTATTGACGATGAAACACAAATATTGCATCGGAATTAAATACAAAAGGCACAATACCGACTTAAGTACAAGAAGGCTGACTCTTCCAACTGTCTATGTTTTAAAACATTCCTGTGCCACTAGTTATAGATTCCGATGCTTCACGTCAGGTTTACTGTATCCCTCTGACCGTCTTATTGACGATGACACACATAAATTGCATCGGAATTAAATAGAAAAGGCGCAATGCCGACTTAAGTACTAGAAGACTGACTCTTCCTACTGTCTATGTTTTGAACCATTCCTGTGACACTAGTTATAGATTCCGATGCTTAACTTCAGGATTACTGTATCCCTTGGACCTTCTTATTGACGATGAAACACAGAAATTGCATCGGAATTAAAAACCAAAGGCTCAATGCTGAATTAAGTACAAGAAGTATGACTCGTCTTACTGTCTATGTTTTGAACCATTCATGTGACACTAGTTATAGACTCTGATGCATCACTCCAGGTTTACTGTATCCCTTGGACCTTCTTATTGACGATGAAACACAGAAATTGCATCGGAATTAAATACAAAAGGCACAATGCCGACTTCAGTAAAAGAAGTCTGACTCTTCTTACTGTCTGGGCTTTGAACCATTCCTGTGACACTAGTTATATATTCAGATGCTTCACTTCAAGTTTACTGTATCCCTTGGACCTTCTTATTGACGATGTAACACAGAAATAGCATCGGAATTAAATAGAAAAGGCACAATGCCGACTTAAGTACAAGAATACTGACTCATATTACTGTCTATGATTTGAACCGTCCCTGTGACACTAGTTATAGGTTCCGAGGCTTCTCTCCTGGTTTACTGTATCCCTTGGACCTTCTTATTTAAGATGAAACACAGAAATTGCATCGGAATTGAATACAATATGCACAATGCCGTTTTAAGTACAAGAAGACTGACTCTTCTTCCTGTCTATGTTTTAACCATTCCTGTGACACTAGTTATAGATTCCGATGATTCACTTCAGGTTTACTGTATCTCTTGGACCTTCTTATTGACGATGAAACACAGAAATTGCATTGGAATTAAATAGAAATGGCACAAGGCCGACTTAAGTACAAGAATACTGACTCATCTTACTGTCAATGATTTGAACCGTCCCTGTGACACTAGTTATAGATTCCGATGCTTCACTCCAGGTTTACTGTATCCCTTGGACCTTCTTATTGACGATGAAACACAGAAATTGCATCAGAATTACATACACAAGGCACAATGCCGAATTAAGTACAAGAAGGCTGACTCTTCTTACTGTCCATGTTTTGAACCATTCCTGTGACACTAGTTATGGATTCCGATCGTTCATTTCAGGTTTACCGTATCCCTTGGACCTTCTTATTGACGATGAGACACAGATATTGCATCGGAATTAAATACAAAATGCACAATGCCGACTTAAGTACAAGAAGACTGACTCTTCCAACTGTCTATGTTTAGAACCATTCCTGTGCAACTAGTTATAGATTCCGATGTTTCACTTTACGTTTACTGTATCCCTCTGACCGTCTTATTGACGATGAAACACAGAAATTGCATCGGAATTAAATAGAAAAGGCACAATGCCGACTTAAGTACTAGAAGACTGACTCTTCCTACTGTCTATGTTTTGAACCATTCCTGTGACACTAGTTATAGATTCCGATGCTTCACTCCAGGTTTACTGTATTCCTTGGACCATCTTATTGACGATGAAACACAGAAATTGCATCGGAATTAAATACAAAGGGCACAATGCCGACTAATGTACAAGAAGACTGACTCTTCCGACAGTCTATGTTTTGAACCATTGCTGTGACACTATTTATAGATTCCGATGCTTAACTTCAGGATTACTGTATCCCTTGGATCTTCTTGTTGACGATAAAACACAGAAATTGCATCGGAATTAAAAACAAAAGGCTCAAAGCCGAATTAAGTACAAGAAGTCTGACTCGTCTTACTGTCTATGTTTTGAACCATTCATGTGACACTAGTTATAGATTATGATGCTTCACTCCAGGTTTACCGAATCCCTTGGACCTTCTTATTGACGATGAAACACAGAAATTGCATCGGAATTAAATACAAAAGGCACAATGCCGACTTCAGTAAGAGAAGTCTGACTCTTCTTACTGTCTGGGATTTGAACCATTACTGTGACACTAGTTATATATTCAGATGCTTCACTTCAGGTTTACTGTATCCCGTGGACCTTCTTATTGACGATGTAACACAGAAATTGCATCGGAATTAAATAGAAAAGGCACAATGCCGACTTAAGTACAAGAATACTGACTCATCTTACTGTCTATGTTTTGAACCGTCCCTGTGACACTAGTTATAGGTTCCGGTGCTTCTCTCCAGGTTTACTGTATCCCTTGGACCTTCTTATTGACGATGAAACACAGAAATTGCATCGGAATTAAATACAAAAACACAGTGCCGACTTAAGTACAAGAAGACTGACGCTTCTTACTGACTATGTTTTGAACCATTCCTGTGACACTAGTTATAGATTCCGATGCTTCACTTCAGGTTTACTGTATCCCTCTGACCTTCTTATTGACGATGAAACACAGAAATTGCATCAGAATTAAGTACAAAAGGCACAATGCCGAATTAAGTACAAGAAGACTAAACACTTCTTTCTGTCTATGTTTTGAACCATTCCTGTGACACTAGTTATAGACTCCGATGCTTCACTCCAGGTTTACTGTATCCCTTGGACCTTCTTATTGACGATGAAACACAGAAATTACATCAGAATTAAATACAAAAGGCACAATGCCGAATTATGTACAAGAAGACTGACTCTTCTTACTGTCCATGTTTTGAACCATTCCTGTGACACTAGTTATGGATTCCGATCGTTCATTTCAGGTTTACTGTATCCCTTGGACCTTCTTATTGACGATGAAACACAGATATTGCATCGGAATTAAATACAAAATGCACAATGCCGAATTAAGTACAAGAAGACTAAACACATCTTTCTGTCTATGTTTTGAACCATTCCTGTGACACTAGTTATAGACTCCGATGCTTCACTCTAGGTTTACTGTATCCCTTGGACCTTCTTATTGACGATGAAACACAGAAATTGCATCAGAATAAAATACAATAATCACAATGCCGACTTAAGTACAAGAAGACTGACTCTTCTTACTGACTATGTTTTGAACTATTCCTGTGACACTAAATATAGTTTCCGATGCTTCACATCATATTTACTGTATCCCTCTGACCTTGTTATTGACGATGATACACAGAAATTGCGTCGGAATTAAATACAAAAGGCACAATGCCGACTTAAGTACATGTAGACTGACTTTTCCTATTGTCTCTGTTTTGAACCATTCCTGTGACACTAGTTATTGATTCCGATGGATCATTTCAGGTTTACTGTATCCCTTGGACCTTCTTATGGACGATGAAACACAGAAATTGCATCGGAATTAAATACAAAAGGCACAATGCCGACTTAACTACAAGAAGACTGACTCTTCTTACTGACTATGTTTTGAACCATTCCTGTGACACTAGTTATATATTCTGATGCTTAACTTCAGGATTACTGTATCCCTTGGACCTTCTTATTGACGATGAAACACAGAAATTGCATCGGAATTAAATACAAAGGCTCAATGACGAATTAAGTACAAGAAGACTGACTCTTCTTGCTGTCTATGTTTTGAACCACTCCTGTGACACTAGTTATAGACTCTGATGCTTCACTCCAGGTTTACTGTATCCCTTGGACCTTCCTATTGACGATGAAACACAGAAATTGCATCGGAATTAAATAAAAAAGGCACAATGCCGACTTAAGTACTAGAAGACTGACTCTTCTTACTGACTATGTTTTGAACCACTCCTGTGATACTAGTTATAGATTCCGATGCTTCACTCCTGGTTTACTGTATTCCTTGGACCTTCTTATTGACGATGAAACACAGAAATTGCATCGGAATTGAATACAAAGGGCACAATGCCGACTAATGTACAAGAAGACTGACTCTTCCGACAGTCTATGTTTGAACCATTCCTGTGACACTAGTTATAGATTCCGGTGCATCACTCCAGGATTTCTGTATCCCTTGGACCTTCTTATTGACGATCAAACACAGAAATTGCATCGGAATTAAATATAAAATGCACAATGCCGCCTTAAGTACAAGAAAACTGACTCTTATTACTGTCTATGCTTTGAACCATTCGTGTGACTCTAGTTATAGATTAAGATGCTTCACTTCAGGTTTACTGTATCCCTCTGACTGTCTTATTGAGGATGAAACACAGAAATTGCGTCGGAATTAAATACAAAAGGCAGAATGCCGACTTAAGTACAAGAAGACTGACCCTTCTTACTGTCTATGTTTTGAACCATTCCTGTGACACTAGTTGTAGATTCCGATGCTTCAATTCAGGTCTACTGTATCCCTTGGACCTTCTTATTGACGATGAAACACAGAAGTAGCATCGGAATTAAATACAATAATCACAATGCCGACTTAAGTACAAGAAGACTGACTCTTCTTACTGACTATGTTTTGAACAATTCCTGTGACACTAGTTATAGATTCTGATGCTTAACTTCAGGATTACTGTATCCCTTGGACCTTCTTATTGACGATGAAACACAGAAATTGCATCGGAATTAAATTTAAAGGCTCAATGACGAATTAAGTACAAGAAGACTGACTCTTCTTGCTGTCTATGTTTTGAACCATTCCTGTGACACTAGTTATAGACTCTGATGCTTCACTCCAGGTTTTCTGTATCCCTTGGACCTTCCTATTGACGATGAAACACAAAAATTGCATCAGAATTAAATAAAAAAGGCACAATGCCGACTTAAGTAAAAGAAGTCTGACTCTTCTTACTGTCTGTGCTTTTAACCAATCCTGTGACACTAGTTATAGATTCCGATGGTTCACTCCAGGTTTACTGTATCCCTTGGACCTTCTTATTGACGATGAAACACAGAAATTCCATCAGAATTAAATAGAAAATTCACAATGATGACTTAAGTAAATGAAGACTGACTCTTCTTTCTGACAATGTTTTGAACCATTCCTGTGACACTAGTTATAGACAACGATGAATCATTTCAGGTTTATTGTATCCCTTGGACCTTCTTATTGACGATGAAACACAGAAATGCATCGGAATTATATAGAAAAGGCACAATGCCGACTTAAGTACTAGAAGACTGACTCTTCTTACTGACTATTTTTTGAACCATTCCTGTGATACTAGTTATAGATTCCGATGCTTCACTCCAGGTTTACTGTATTCCTTGGACCTTCTTATTGACGATGAAACACAGAAATTGCATCGGAATTAAATACAAAAGGCACAATGCCGACCAATCTACAAGATGACTGACTCTTCTTACTGTCTATAATTTGAATCATTCCTGTGACAGTAGATATAGATTCCGATGCTTCAATTCAGGTCTACTGTTTCCCTTGGACCATCTTAATGACGATGAAACACAGAAATTGCATCGGAATTAAATACAATAGGCACAATGCCGACTTAAATACACGAAGACTGACTCTTCTTACTCACTATGCTTTGAACTATTCCTGTGACACTAGTTATAGATTCCGATGCTTCAGATCAGATTTACTGTATCCCTCTGACCTTCTTATTGACGATGAAACACAGAAATTGCATCGGAATTAAATACAAAGGCTCAATGCCGAATTAAGTACAAGAAGACTGACTCTTCTTACTGTCTATGCTTTGAACCATTCCTGTGACACTAGTTATAGACTCTGATGCTTCACTCCAGGTTTACTGTATCCCTTGAAACTTCTTATTGACGATGAAACACAGAAATAGCATCGGAATTAAATACAAAAGGCACAATGCCGACTTAAGTAAAAGAAGTATGACTCTTCTTACTGTCTGTGTTTTGAACCATTCCTGTGAAACTAGTTATAGATTCCGATGCTTCACTCCAGGTTTACTGTATCCCCTGGACCTTCTTATTGACGACGAAACACAGAAATTGCATCGGAATTAAAAAAAAAATCACAATGCCGACTTAAGTACAAGAAGACTGACTCGTCTTACTGACTATGTTTTGAACCATTCCTGTGACACTAGTTATAGATTCCGATGCTTCACCTCAGGTTTACTGTATCCTTCTGACCTTCTTATTGACGATGAAACACAGAAATTGCATCGGAATTAAATACAAGAGCCACAATGCCGACTAAAGTAAAATAAGTCTGACTCTTTCTTACTGCCTTGGTTAGAACCATTCCTGTGAAACTAGTTATGGATTCCGATGCTTCACTTTAGGTTTACTGTATCCCTTGGACCTTCTTATTGACGATAAAACACAGAAATTGCATCAGAAATAAATAGAAAGGTCACAATGATGACTTAAGTACAAGAAGACTGACTCTTCTTACTGACTATGATTCGAATCATACCTGTAACACTAGTTATAGATTCCGATCATTCACTTCAGGTTAACTGTATCCCTTGGACCTTCTTATTGACGATGAAACACAGAAATTTCATCGGAATTAAATACAAAAGGCACAATACCGACTTAAGTACAAGAAGACTGACTCTTCTTACTGACTATGTTTTGAACCATTCCTGTGACACTAGACATGGATTCCAATGCTTCACTTCAGGATTACTGTATCCCTTGGACCTTCATATTGATGATGAAACACAGAAATGGCATCGGAATTAAATAGAAAAGGCACAATGCCGACTTAAGTACAAGAAAACTGACTCATCTTACTGTCTAATATTTGAACCGTACCTGTGACACTGGTTATAGATTCCGATGCTTCACTCCAGGTTTATTGTGTCCCTTGGACCTACTTATTGACGATGAAACACAGAAATAGCATCGGAATTAAATACAAAAAGCACAGTGCCGACTTAAGTACAAGAAAACTGACTCTTCTTACCGACTATGCTTTAAACCATTCCTGTGACTCTAGTTATAGATTCCGATGCTTCACTTCAGGTTTACTGTATCCCTCTGACCTTCTTATTGACGATGAAACACAGAAATTGCATCAGAATTAAATACAAAAGGCACAATGCCGCATTAAGTACAAAAAGACTGACTCTTCTTACTGTCTATGATTTGAACCATTCCTGTGACACTAGTTATAGACTTCTGAGCTTCACTCCAGGTTTACTGTATCCCTTGGACCTTCTTATTGCCGATGAAACACAGAAATTGCATGGGAATTACATACAAAAGGCACAATGCCGACTTAAGTAAAAGATGTCTGACTCTTCTTACTGTCTATGTTTTGAACCAATCCTGTGACACTAGTTATAGATTCCGATGCTTCACTCCAGGTTTACTGTATCCCTTGGACCTTCTTATTGACGATGAAACACAGAAATTGCATCAGAATTAAATACAATAGGCAAACTGCCGACTTAAGTACAAGAAGACTGGCTCTTCCTACTGTCTATGTTTTGAACCACTCCTGTGACACTAGTCATAGATTCCGATGCTTCACTTCAGGTTTACTGTATCCCTCCGACCGTCTTATTGACGACGAAACACAGAAATTGCATCGGAATTAAATAGAGAATGCACAATGCCGACTTAAGTACAAGAAGACTGAATCTTCCAACTCTCTATGGTTTGAACCATTCCTGTGACACTAGTTATAGATTCCGGTGCTTCACTTCAGGTTTACTGTATCCCTCTGACCTTCTTATTGACGATGAAACACAGAAATCGCATCAGAATTAAATTGGAAAGGCACAATACCGACTTAAGTACAAGAAGACTGACTCTCCCTACTGTCTATGCTTTGAACCATTCCTGTGACACTAGTTTTTTATTCCGATGCTTCACTTCAGGTTTACTGTATCCCATCGCCCTTCTTATTGACGATGAAACACAGAAATTGCATCGGAATTAAATACAAATGCACAATACCGACTTAAGTACAAGAAGACTGACTCTTCCTACTGTCTATGTTTTCAACCATTCCAGTGACACTAGTTTTTTATTCAGATGCTTCACTTGAGGTTTACTGTATCCCTCGGAGCTTCTTATGGACGATGAAACACAGAAATTGCATCGGAATGATATACAAAAGGCACAATGCCGACTTAAGTACAAGAAGAGTGAATCTTCCAACTCTCTATGTTTTGAACCATTCCTGTGACACTAGTTATAGATTCCGATGCTTCAGTTCAGGTTTTTGAGAGAGATCTGACCATCTTATAGACGATGAAACTCAGAAATTACATCGGAATTAAATAGAAAAGGCACAATACCGACTTAAGTACAAGAAGACTGACTCTTCTTACTGTCTATGTTTTGAACCATTCCTGTGACACTAGTTATAGATTCCGATGCTTAACCTCAGGATTACTGTATCCCACTGACCTTCTTAGTGACGATGAAACACAGAAATTGAAACAGAAATAAATACAAAAAGCAGAATGCCGACTAAAGTACAAGAATACTGACTCATCTTACTGTCTATGACTTGAAACGTCCCTGTGACACTAGTTATAGATTCCGATGCTTCACTCCAGGTTACTGTATCCCTTGGACCTTCGTATTGACGATGAAACAGAGAAATTGCATCGGAATGAAATACAAAAGGCACAATACCGACATAAGTACAAGAAGACTGACTCTTCTCACTGACTATGTTTTGAACCATTCCAGTGACACTAGTTATAGATTCCGATGCTTCACATAAGGTTTACTGTATCCCTCTGACCTTCTTATTGACGATGAAACACAGATATTGCATCGGAATTAAATAGAAAAGGCACAAAGCCGAATTAAGTACTAGAAGACTGACTCTTCTGACAGTCTATGTTTTGAACCATTAATGTGACACTAGTTTTAGCTTCCGATGCTTCACTTCAGGTTTATTGTATCCCTTGGACCTTCTTGTTGACGATGAAACACATAAATTGCATCGGAATTAAATAGAAAAGGCACAATGCCGACTTAAGTACAGGAATACTGACTCATCTTACTGTCTATGTTTTGAACCGTCTCTGTGACACTAGTTATACATTCAGATGCTTCACTCCAGGTTTACTGTGTCCCTTGGACCTTCTTGTTGACGATGAAACACAGAAATTGCATCGGAAGTAAATAAAAAAGGCACAATGCCGACTTAAGTACTCATCTTACTTTCTATGTTTTGAACCGTCCCTGTGACACTAGTTATAGATTCCGATACTTCACTCCAGAATTACTGTATCCCTTGACCTTCTTATTGACGATGAAACACAGAAATTTCATCGGAATTAAATACAAATGGCACAATGCCGACTTCAGTACAAGAAGGCTGACTCTTATTCATGACTATATGTTGAACCATTCTTGTGACACTAGTCATAGATTCCGATGCTTAACTTTAGGATTACTGTATCCCTTGGACCTCCTTATTGACGATGAGACACAGAAATTGCGTCGGAATTAAATACAAAAGGCACAATGCCGATATAAGTACAAGAAGACTGACACTTCTTACTGACTAAGTTTTGAACCATTCCTGTGACACTAGTTATAGATTCCAATGCTTCACTTCAGGTTTCCTGTATCCCTCTGGCCTTCTTATTGACGATGAAACACAGAATTGCAACGGAATTAAATACATGAGGCACAATGCCGAATTAAGTACAAGATGACTGACTCTTCTTACTGTCTATGTTTTGATCCAACCCTGTGACACTAGTTATAGATTCCGATGCATCACTCCAGGTTTACTGTATCCCTATGACCTTCTTATTGACAATGAAACACAGAAATTGCATCGGAATTTAAGACAATAGGCACAATGCCGACTTAAGTACAAGAAGACTGACTGTTCCTACTGTCAATGTTTTGAACCACTCCTGTGACACTAGTCATAGATTCCGATGCTTCACTTCAGGTTTACTGTATCCCTTGGACCTTCTTATAGATGATGAAACACAGAAATTGCATCGGAATTAAATACAAAAGGCACAATACCGACTTAAGTACAAGAAGACTGACTCTTCTTACTATGTTTTGACCCATTCCTGTGACTCTAGTCATTGATTCCGATGCTTCACTTCAGAATTACTGTATCCCTCAGACCTTCTTATTGACGATGAAAGACAGATATTGCATCGGAATTAAATACAAAAGGCACAATGCCGACTAAAGTACAAGAAGACTGACTCTTCTGACAGTCTATGTTTGAACCATTCCTGTGACACTACTTTTAGCTTCCGATGCTTCACTTCAGCTTTACTGCATCCCTTGCCCTTCTTATTGACGATGAAACACATAAATTGCATCGGAATTATATAGAAAAGGCACAATGCCGACATAAGTACAGGAATACTGACTCATCTTACTGTCTATGTTTTGAACCATTCCTGTGACACTAGTTATAGACTCTGATGCTTCACTCCAGGTTTACTGTATCCCTTGAAACTTCTTATTGACGATCAAACACAGAAATAGCATCGGAATTAAATACAAAAGGCACAATGCCGACTTAAGTAAAAGAAGTATGACTCTTCTTACTGTCTGTGTTTTGAACCATTCCTGTGAAACTAGTTATAGATTCCGATGCTTCACTCCAGGTTTACTGTATCCCTTGGACCTTCTTATTGACGACGAAACACAGAAATTGCATCGGAATTAAAAAAAAAAAATCACAATGCCGACTTAAGTACAAGAAGACTGACTCGTCTTACTGACTATGTTTTGAACCATTTCTGTGACACTAGTTATAGATTCCGATGCTTCACCTCAGGTTTACTGTATCCTTCTGACCTTCTTATTGACGATGAAACACAGAAATTGCATCGGAATTAAATACAAGTGCCACAATGCCGACTTAAGTAAAATAAGTCTGACTCTTTCTTACTGCCTTGGTTAGAACCATTCCTGTGAAACTAGTTATGGATTCCGATGCTTCACTTTAGGTTTACTGTATCCCTTCGACCTTCTTATTGACGATAAAACACAGAAATTGCATCAGAAATAAATAGAAAGGTCACAATGATGACTTAAGTACAAGAAGACTGACTCTTCTTACTGACTATGATTCGAATCATACCTGTAACACTAGTTATAGATTCCGATCATTCACTTCAGGTTAACTGTATCCCTTGGACCTTCTTATTGACGATGAAACACAGAAATTTCATCGGAATTAAATACAAAAGGCACAATACCGACTTAAGTACAAGAAGACTGACTCTTCTTACTGACTATGTTTTGAACCATTCCTGTGACACTAGACATGGATTCCAATGCTTCACTTCAGGATTACTGTATCCCTTGGACCTTCTTATTGATGATGAAACACAGAAATGGCATCGGAATTAAATAGAAAAGGCACAATGCCGACTTAAGTACAAGAAAACTGACTCATCTTACTGTCTATGATTTGAACCGTACCTGTGACACTGGTTATAGATTCCGATGCTTCACTCCAGGTTTATTGTGTCCCTTGGACCTACTTATTGACGATGAAACACAGAAATAGCATCGGAATTAAATACAAAAAGCACAGTGCCGACTTAAGTACAAGAAAACTGACTCTTCTTACTGACTATGCTTTGAACCATTCCTGTGACTCTAGTTATAGATTCCGATGCTTCACTTCAGGTTTACTGTATCCCTCTGACCTTCTTATTGACGATGAAACACAGAAATTGCATCAGAATTAAATGCAAAAGGCACAATGCCGACTTAAGTAAAAGATGTCTGACTCTTCTTACTGTCTATGTTTTGAACCAATCCTGTGACACTAGTTATAGATTCCGATGCTTCACTCCAGGTTTACTGTATCCCTTGGACCTTCTTATTGCCGATGAAACACAGAAATTGCATCGGAATTACATACAAAAGGCACAATGCCGACTTAAGTAAAAGATGTCTGACTCTTCTTACTGTCTATGTTTTGAACCAATCCTGTGACACTAGTCATAGATTCCGATGCTTCACTTCAGGTTTACTGTATCCCTCCGACCGTCTTATTGACGACGAAACACAGAAATTGCATCGGAATTAAATAGAGAATGCACAATGCCGACTTAAGTACAAGAAGACTGAATCTTCCAACTCTCTATGGTTTGAACCATTCCTGTGACACTAGTTATAGATTCCGGTGCTTCACTTCAGGTTTACTGTATCCCTCTGACCTTCGTATTGACGATGAAACACAGAAATCGCATCAGAATTAAATTGGAAAGGCACAATACCGACTTAAGTACAAGAAGACTGACTCTCCCTACTGTCTATGCTTTGAACCATTCCTGTGACACTAGTTTTTTATTCCGATGCTTCACTTCAGGTTTACTGTATCCCATGGCCCTTCTTATTGACGATGAAACACAGAAATTGCATCGGAATTAAATACAAATGCACAATACCGACTTAAGTACAAGAAGACTGACTCTTCCTACTGTCTATGTTTTCAACCATTCCAGTGACACTAGTTTTTTATTCAGATGCTTCACTTGAGGTTTACTGTATCCCTCGGAGCTTCTTATGGACGATGAAACACAGAAATTGCATCGGAATTAAATACAAAAGGCACAATGCCGACTTAAGTACAAGAAGACTGACTCTTCCGACTGTCTACGTTTTGAACCATTCCTGTGACACTAGTTATAGATTCCGATGCGTCACTCCAGGTTTAATGTGTCCCTTGGACCTTCTTGTTGACGATGAAACACAGAAATTGCATCGGAAGTAAATAAAAAAGGCACAATGCCGACTTAAGTACTCATCTTACTTTCTATGTTTTGAACCGTCCCTGTGACACTAGTTATAGATTCCGATACTTCACTCCAGAATTACTGTATCCCTTGGACCTTCTTATTGACGATGAAACACAGAAATTTCATCGGAATTAAATACAAATGGCACAATGCCGAATTAAGTACAAGAAGACTGACTCTTCTTACTGTCTATGTGTTGAACCATTCCCGTGACACTAGTTATAGATTCCGATGCTTCACTTCAGGTTTAATGTATCCCTCTAACCTTCTTATTGAAGATGAAACACAGAAATTGCATCGGAATTAAATACAAAAGGCACAATGCCGACTTCAGTACAAGAAGGCTGACTCTTCCAACTGTCTATGTTTTAAACCATTCCTGTGCCACTAGTTACAGATTCCGAAGCTTCACTTCAGGTTTACTATATCCCTTGGACCTTGTTGTTGACGATGAAACACAGAAATTGCATCGGAAGTAAATACAAGAGGCACAATGCCGACTTAAGTACAAGAATACTGACTCATCTTACTTTCTATGATTTGAACCGTCCCTGTGACACTAGTTATAGATTCCGATGCATCACTCCAGAATTACTGTATCCCTTTGACCTTCTTATTGACGATGAAACACAGATATTGCATCGGAATTAAATACAAAAGGCACAATGCCGACTTAAGTACAAGAAGACTGACTCTTCATACTGACAATGCTTTGCACTATTCCTGTGACACTAGTTATAGATTACGATGCTTCGCTTCAGGTGTACTGTATCCCTCTGACCTTCTTATTGACGATGAAACACAGAAATTGCATCGGAATTAAATACAAAAGGCACAATGCCGAATTAAGTACAAGAACACTGACTCTTCTTACTGTCTATGTGTTGAACCATTCCTTTGACACTAGTTATAGACTCCGATGCTTCACTCCAGGTTTACTGTATCCCTCTGACCTTCTTATTGACGATGAAACACAGAAATTGCTTCGGAATTAAATACAAAAGGCACAATGCCGACTTAAGTTAAAGAAGACTGACTCTTCCTACGGTCTATGTTTTGAACCTTTCCTGTGACACTAGTTATAGATTCCGATGCTTCACTTGAGGTTTACTGTATCACTGTGACCTTCTTATTGACGATGAAACACAGAAATTGCATCAGAACTAAATACAAAAGGCATAATACCGACTTAAGTACAAGAAGACTGACTCTTATTCATGACTATATGTTGAACCATTCTTGTGACACTAGTCATAGATTCCGATGCTTAACTTTAGGATTACTGTATCCCTTGGACCTCCTTATTGACGATGAGACACAGAAATTGCGTCGGAATTAAATACAAAAGGCACAATGCCGATATAAGTACAAGAAGACTGACACTTCTTACTGACTAAGTTTTGAACCATTCCTGTGACACTAGTTATAGATTCCAATGCTTCACTTCAGGTTTCCTGTATCCCTCTGGCCTTCTTATTGACGATGAAACACAGAATTGCAACGGAATTAAATACATGAGGCACAATGCCGAATTAAGTACAAGATGACTGACTCTTCTTACTGTCTATGCTTTGATCCAACCCTGTGACACTAGTTATAGATTCCGATGCATCACTCCAGGTTTACTGTATCCCTATGACCTTCTTATTGACAATGAAACACAGAAATTGCATCGGAATTTAAGACAATAGGCACAATGCCGACTTAAGTACAAGAAGACTGACTGTTCCTACTGTCTATGTTTTGAACCACTCCTGTGACACTAGTCATAGATTCCGATGCTTCACTTCAGGTTTACTGTATCCCTTGGACCTTCTTATAGATGATGAAACACAGAAATTGCATCGGAATTAAATACAAAAGGCACAATACCGACTTAAGTACAAGAAGACTGACCCTTCTTACTATGTTTTGACCCATTCCTGTGACACTAGTCGTTGATTCCGATGCTTCACTTCAGAATTACTGTATCCCTCAGACCTTCTTATTGACGATGAAAGACAGATATTGCATCGGAATTAAATACAAAAGGCACAATGCCGACTAAAGTACAAGAAGACTGACTCTTCTGACAGTCTATGTTTGAACCATTCCTGTGACACTACTTTAGCTTCCGATGCTTCACTTCAGCTTTACTGCATCCCTTGCCCTTCTTATTGACGATGAAACACATAAATTGCATCGGAATTATATAGAAAAGGCACAATGCCGACATAAGTACAGGAATACTGACTCATCTTACTGTCTATGTTTTGAACCGTCTCTGTGACACTAGTTATACATTCCGATGCTTTACTCCAGGTTTGCTGTATCCCTTGGACCTTCTTATTGACGTTGAAACACAGACATTGCATCGGAATTAAATACAAAAGGCACAACGCTGACTTAAGTACAAGAAGACTGACTCTTCTTACTGACTATGTTTTGAACCATTTCTGTGACACTAGTTATAGATTCCGATGCTGCACTTCGGGTTTACTGTGTCCCTCTGACCTTCTTATTGACGATGAAACACAGAAATTGCATCGGAATTAAATACAAAAGCACAATGCCGAATTAAGTACAAGAAGACTGACTCTTCTTACCCTCTATGTGTTGAACCATTCCTGTGACACTAGTTATAGATTCCGATGCTTCACTTCAGGCTTACTGTATCCCTCTGACCTTCTTATTGACGATGAAACACAGAAATTGCATCGGAATTAAATACAAAATTCACAATGCCGACTTAAGAACAAGAAGACTGACTCTTCCGACTGTCTATGTTTTGAACCATTCCTGTGACACTCGATATAGATTCCGATGCTCCACTCCAGGTTTACTGTGTCCCTTGGACCTTCTTATTGACGATGAAACACAGAAATAGCATCGGAATAAAATACAATAGGCACAATGCCGACTTAAGTACAAGAAAACTGACTCATCTTACTGTCTATGATTTGAACCGTACCTGTGACACTGGTTATAGATTCCGATGCTTCACTCCAGGTTTATTGTGTCCCTTGGACCTACTTATTGACGATGAAACACAGAAATAGCATCGGAATTAAATACAAAAAGCACAGTGCCGACTTAAGTACAAGAAAACTGACTCTTCTTACTGACTATGCTTTGAACCATTCCTGTGACTCTAGTTATAGATTCCGATGCTTCACTTCAGGTTTACTGTATCCCTCTGACCTTCTTATTGACGATGAAACACAGAAATTGCATCAGAATTAAATACAAAAGGCACAATGCCGCATTAAGTACAAGAAGACTGACTCTTCTTACTGTCTATGATTTGAACCATTCCTGTGACACTAGTTATAGACTTCGGAGCTTCACTCCAGGTTTACTGTATCCCTTGGACCTTCTTATTGCCGATGAAACACAGAAATTGCATCGGAATTACATACAAAAGGCACAATGCCGACTTAAGTAAAAGATGTCTGACTCTTCTTACTGTCTATGTTTTGAACCAATCCTGTGACACTAGTTATAGATTCCGATGCTTCACTCCAGGTTTACTGTATCCCTTGGACCTTCTTATTGACGATGAAACACAGAAATTGCATCAGAATTAAATACAATAGGCAAACTGCCGACTTAAGTACAAGAAGACTGGCTCTTCCTACTGTCTATGTTTTGAACCACTCCTGTGACACTAGTCATAGATTCCGATGCTTCACTTCAGGTTTGCTGTATCCCTCCGACCGTCTTATTGACGACGAAACACAGAAATTGCATCGGAATTAAATAGAGAATGCACAATGCCGACTTAAGTACAAGAAGACTGAATCTTCCAACTCTCTATGGTTTGAACCATTCCTGTGACACTAGTTATAGATTCCGGTGCTTCACTTCAGGTTTACTGTATCCCTCTGACCTTCTTATTGACGATGAAACACAGAAATCGCATCAGAATTAAATTGGAAAGGCACAATACCGACTTAAGTACAAGAAGACTGACTCTCCCTACTGTCTATGCTTTGAACCATTCCTGTGACACTAGTTTTTTATTCCGATGCTTCACTTCAGGTTTACTGTATCCCATGGCCCTTCTTATTGACGATGAAACACAGAAATTGCATCGGAATTAAATACAAATGCACAATACCGACTTAAGTACAAGAAGACTGACTCTTCCTACTGTCTATGTTTTCAACCATTCCAGTGACACTAGTTTTTTATTCAGATGCTTCACTTGAGGTTTACTGTATCCCTCGGAGCTTCTTATGGACGATGAAACACAGAAATTGCATCGGAATGATATACAAAAGGCACAATGCCGACTTAAGTACAAGAAGAGTGAATCTTCCAACTCTCTATGTTTTGAACCATTCCTGTGACACTAGTTATAGATTCCGATGCTTCAGTTCAGGTTTACTGTATCCCTCTGACCATCTTATAGACGATGAAACTCAGAAATTACATCGGAATTAAATAGAAAAGGCACAATACCGACTTAAGTACAAGAAGACTGACTCTTCTTACTGTCTATGTTTTGAACCATTCCTGTGACACTAGTTATAGATTCCGATGCTTAACCTCAGGATTACTGTATCCCACTGACCTTCTTAGTGACGATGAAACACAGAAATTGAAACAGAAATAAATACAAAAAGCAGAATGCCGACTAAAGTACAAGATTACTGACTCATCTTACTGTCTATGACTTGAAACGTCCCTGTGACACTAGTTATAGATTCCGATGCTTCACTCCAGGTTACTGTATCCCTTGGACCTTCGTATTGACGATGAAACAGAGAAATTGCATCGGAATGAAATACAAAAGGCACAATGCCGACTTAAGTACAAGAAGACTGACTCTTCCGACTGTCTACGTTTTGAACCATTCCTGTGACACTAGTTATAGATTCCGATGCGTCACTCCAGGTTTAATGTGTCCCTTGGACCTTCTTGTTGACGATGAAACACAGAAATTGCATCGGAAGTAAATAAAAAAGGCACAATGCCGACTTAAGTACTCATCTTACTTTCTATGTTTTGAACCGTCCCTGTGACACTAGTTATAGATTCCGATACTTCACTCCAGAATTACTGTATCCCTTGGACCTTCTTATTGACGATGAAACACAGAAATTTCATCGGAATTAAATACAAATGGCACAATGCCGAATTAAGTACAAGAAGACTGACTCTTCTTACTGTCTATGTGTTGAACCATTCCCGTGACACTAGTTATAGATTCCGATGCTTCACTTCAGGTTTAATGTATCCCTCTAACCTTCTTATTGAAGATGAAACACAGAAATTGCATCGGAATTAAATACAAAAGGCACAATGCCGACTTCAGTACAAGAAGGCTGACTCTTCCAACTGTCTATGTTTTAAACCATTCCTGTGCCACTAGTTACAGATTCCGAAGCTTCACTTCAGGTTTACTATATCCCTTGGACCTTGTTGTTGACGATGAAACACAGAAATTGCATCGGAAGTAAATACAAGAGGCACAATGCCGACTTAAGTACAAGAATACTGACTCATCTTACTTTCTATGATTTGAACCGTCCCTGTGACACTAGTTATAGATTCCGATGCATCACTCCAGAATTACTGTATCCCTTTGACCTTCTTATTGACGATGAAACACAGATATTGCATCGGAATTAAATACAAAAGGCACAATGCCGACTTAAGTACAAGAAGACTGACTCTTCATACTGACAATGCTTTGCACTATTCCTGTGACACTAGTTATAGATTACGATGCTTCGCTTCAGGTGTACTGTATCCCTCTGACCTTCTTATTGACGATGAAACACAGAAATTGCATCGGAATTAAATACAAAAGGCACAATGCCGAATTAAGTACAAGAACACTGACTCTTCTTACTGTCTATGTGTTGAACCATTCCTTTGACACTAGTTATAGACTCCGATGCTTCACTCCAGGTTTACTGTATCCCTCTGACCTTCTTATTGACGATGAAACACAGAAATTGCTTCGGAATTAAATACAAAAGGCACAATGCCGACTTAAGTTAAAGAAGACTGACTCTTCCTACGGTCTATGTTTTGAACCTTTCCTGTGACACTAGTTATAGATTCCGATGCTTCACTTGAGGTTTACTGTATCACTGTGACCTTCTTATTGACGATGAAACACAGAAATTGCATCAGAACTAAATACAAAAGGCATAATACCGACTTAAGTACAAGAAGACTGACTCTTATTCATGACTATATGTTGAACCATTCTTGTGACACTAGTCATAGATTCCGATGCTTAACTTTAGGATTACTGTATCCCTTGGACCTCCTTATTGACGATGAGACACAGAAATTGCGTCGGAATTAAATACAAAAGGCACAATGCCGATATAAGTACAAGAAGACTGACACTTCTTACTGACTAAGTTTTGAACCATTCCTGTGACACTAGTTATAGATTCCAATGCTTCACTTCAGGTTTCCTGTATCCCTCTGGCCTTCTTATTGACGATGAAACACAGAATTGCAACGGAATTAAATACATGAGGCACAATGCCGAATTAAGTACAAGATGACTGACTCTTCTTACTGTCTATGCTTTGATCCAACCCTGTGACACTAGTTATAGATTCCGATGCATCACTCCAGGTTTACTGTATCCCTATGACCTTCTTATTGACAATGAAACACAGAAATTGCATCGGAATTTAAGACAATAGGCACAATGCCGACTTAAGTACAAGAAGACTGACTGTTCCTACTGTCTATGTTTTGAACCACTCCTGTGACACTAGTCATAGATTCCGATGCTTCACTTCAGGTTTACTGTATCCCTTGGACCTTCTTATAGATGATGAAACACAGAAATTGCATCGGAATTAAATACAAAAGGCACAATACCGACTTAAGTACAAGAAGACTGACCCTTCTTACTATGTTTTGACCCATTCCTGTGACACTAGTCGTTGATTCCGATGCTTCACTTCAGAATTACTGTATCCCTCAGACCTTCTTATTGACGATGAAAGACAGATATTGCATCGGAATTAAATACAAAAGGCACAATGCCGACTAAAGTACAAGAAGACTGACTCTTCTGACAGTCTATGTTTGAACCATTCCTGTGACACTACTTTTAGCTTCCGATGCTTCACTTCAGCTTTACTGCATCCCTTGCCCTTCTTATTGACGATGAAACACATAAATTGCATCGGAATTATATAGAAAAGGCACAATGCCGACATAAGTACAGGAATACTGACTCATCTTACTGTCTATGTTTTGAACCGTCTCTGTGACACTAGTTATACATTCCGATGCTTTACTCCAGGTTTGCTGTATCCCTTGGACCTTCTTATTGACGTTGAAACACAGACATTGCATCGGAATTAAATACAAAAGGCACAACGCTGACTTAAGTACAAGAAGACTGACTCTTCTTACTGACTATGTTTTGAACCATTTCTGTGACACTAGTTATAGATTCCGATGCTGCACTTCGGGTTTACTGTGTCCCTCTGACCTTCTTATTGACGATGAAACACAGAAATTGCATCGGAATTAAATACAAAAGCACAATGCCGAATTAAGTACAAGAAGACTGACTCTTCTTACCCTCTATGTGTTGAACCATTCCTGTGACACTAGTTATAGATTCCGATGCTTCACTTCAGGCTTACTGTATCCCTCTGACCTTCTTATTGACGATGAAACACAGAAATTGCATCGGAATTAAATACAAAATTCACAATGCCGACTTAAGAACAAGAAGACTGACTCTTCCGACTGTCTATGTTTTGAACCATTCCTGTGACACTCGATATAGATTCCGATGCTCCACTCCAGGTTTACTGTGTCCCTTGGACCTTCTTATTGACGATGAAACACAGAAATAGCATCGGAATAAAATACAATAGGCACAATGCCGACTTAAGTACAAGAAAACTGACTCATCTTACTGTCTATGATTTGAACCGTACCTGTGACACTGGTTATAGATTCCGATGCTTCACTCCAGGTTTATTGTGTCCCTTGGACCTACTTATTGACGATGAAACACAGAAATAGCATCGGAATTAAATACAAAAAGCACAGTGCCGACTTAAGTACAAGAAAACTGACTCTTCTTACTGACTATGCTTTGAACCATTCCTGTGACTCTAGTTATAGATTCCGATGCTTCACTTCAGGTTTACTGTATCCCTCTGACCTTCTTATTGACGATGAAACACAGAAATTGCATCAGAATTAAATACAAAAGGCACAATGCCGCATTAAGTACAAGAAGACTGACTCTTCTTACTGTCTATGATTTGAACCATTCCTGTGACACTAGTTATAGACTTCGGAGCTTCACTCCAGGTTTACTGTATCCCTTGGACCTTCTTATTGCCGATGAAACACAGAAATTGCATCGGAATTACATACAAAAGGCACAATGCCGACTTAAGTAAAAGATGTCTGACTCTTCTTACTGTCTATGTTTTGAACCAATCCTGTGACACTAGTTATAGATTCCGATGCTTCACTCCAGGTTTACTGTATCCCTTGGACCTTCTTATTGACGATGAAACACAGAAATTGCATCAGAATTAAATACAATAGGCAAACTGCCGACTTAAGTACAAGAAGACTGGCTCTTCCTACTGTCTATGTTTTGAACCACTCCTGTGACACTAGTCATAGATTCCGATGCTTCACTTCAGGTTTGCTGTATCCCTCCGACCGTCTTATTGACGACGAAACACAGAAATTGCATCGGAATTAAATAGAGAATGCACAATGCCGACTTAAGTACAAGAAGACTGAATCTTCCAACTCTCTATGGTTTGAACCATTCCTGTGACACTAGTTATAGATTCCGGTGCTTCACTTCAGGTTTACTGTATCCCTCTGACCTTCTTATTGACGATGAAACACAGAAATCGCATCAGAATTAAATTGGAAAGGCACAATACCGACTTAAGTACAAGAAGACTGACTCTCCCTACTGTCTATGCTTTGAACCATTCCTGTGACACTAGTTTTTTATTCCGATGCTTCACTTCAGGTTTACTGTATCCCATGGCCCTTCTTATTGACGATGAAACACAGAAATTGCATCGGAATTAAATACAAATGCACAATACCGACTTAAGTACAAGAAGACTGACTCTTCCTACTGTCTATGTTTTCAACCATTCCAGTGACACTAGTTTTTTATTCAGATGCTTCACTTGAGGTTTACTGTATCCCTCGGAGCTTCTTATGGACGATGAAACACAGAAATTGCATCGGAATGATATACAAAAGGCACAATGCCGACTTAAGTACAAGAAGAGTGAATCTTCCAACTCTCTATGTTTTGAACCATTCCTGTGACACTAGTTATAGATTCCGATGCTTCAGTTCAGGTTTACTGTATCCCTCTGACCATCTTATAGACGATGAAACTCAGAAATTACATCGGAATTAAATAGAAAAGGCACAATACCGACTTAAGTACAAGAAGACTGACTCTTCTTACTGTCTATGTTTTGAACCATTCCTGTGACACTAGTTATAGATTCCGATGCTTAACCTCAGGATTACTGTATCCCACTGACCTTCTTAGTGACGATGAAACACAGAAATTGAAACAGAAATAAATACAAAAAGCAGAATGCCGACTAAAGTACAAGATTACTGACTCATCTTACTGTCTATGACTTGAAACGTCCCTGTGACACTAGTTATAGATTCCGATGCTTCACTCCAGGTTACTGTATCCCTTGGACCTTCGTATTGACGATGAAACAGAGAAATTGCATCGGAATGAAATACAAAAGGCACAATACCGACATAAGTACAAGAAGACCGACTCTTCTCACTGACTATGTTTTGAACCATTCCAGTGACACTAGTTATAGATTCCGATGCTTCACATCAGGTTTACTGTATCCCTCTGACCTTCTTATTGACGATGAAACACAGATATTGCATCGGAATTAAATAGAAAAGGCACAAAGCCGAATTAAGTACAAGAAGACTGACTCTTCTGACAGTCTATGTTTTGAACCATTAATGTGACACTAGTTTTAGCTTCCGATGCTTCACTTCAGGTTTATTGTATCCCTTGGACCTTCTTGTTGACGATGAAACACATAAATTGCATCGGAATTAAATAGAAAAGGCACAATGCCGACTTAAGTACAGGAATACTGACTCATCTTACTGTCTATGTTTTGAACCGTCTCTGTGACACTAGTTATACATTCAGATGCTTCACTCCAGGTTTACTGTGTCCCTTGGACCTTCTTATTGACGATGAAGCACAGAAATTGCATCGGAATTAAATACAAAAGGCACAATGCCGACTTAAGTACAAGAAGACTGACTCTTCCGACTGTCTACGTTTTGAACCATTCCTGTGACACTAGTTATAGATTCCGATGCGTCACTCCAGGTTTAATGTGTCCCTTGGACCTTCTTGTTGACGATGAAACACAGAAATTGCATCGGAAGTAAATAAAAAAGGCACAATGCCGACTTAAGTACTCATCTTACTTTCTATGTTTTGAACCGTCCCTGTGACACTAGTTATAGATTCCGATACTTCACTCCAGAATTACTGTATCCCTTGGACCTTCTTATTGACGATGAAACACAGAAATTTCATCGGAATTAAATACAAATGGCACAATGCCGAATTAAGTACAAGAAGACTGACTCTTCTTACTGTCTATGTGTTGAACCAATCCCGTGACACTAGTTATAGATTCCGATGCTTCACTTCAGGTTTACTGTATCCCTCTAACCTTCTTATTGAAGATGAAACACAGAAATTGCATCGGAATTAAATACAAAAGGCACAATGCCGACTTCAGTACAAGAAGGCTGACTCTTCCAACTGTCTATGTTTTAAACCATTCCTGTGCCACTAGTTATAGATTCCGAAGCTTCACTTCAGGTTTACTATATCCCTTGGACCTTGTTGTTGACGATGAAACACAGAAATTGCATCGGAAGTAAATACAAGAGGCACAATGCCGACTTAAGTACAAGAATACTGACTCATCTTACTTTCTATGATTTGAACCGTCCCTGTGACACTAGTTATAGATTCCGATGCATCACTCCAGAATTACTGTATCCCTTTGACCTTCTTATTGACGATGAAACACAGATATTGCATCGGAATTAAATACAAAAGGCACAATGCCGACTTAAGTACAAGAAGACTGACTCTTCATACTGACAATGCTTTGCACTATTCCTGTGACACTAGTTATAGATTACGATGCTTCGCTTCAGGTGTACTGTATCCCTCTGACCTTCTTATTGACGATGAAACACAGAAATTGCATCGGAATTAAATACAAAAGGCACAATGCCGAATTAAGTACAAGAACACTGACTCTTCTTACTGTCTATGTGTTGAACCATTCCTTTGACACTAGTTATAGACTCCGATGCTTCACTCCAGGTTTACTGTATCCCTCTGACCTTCTTATTGACGATGAAACACAGAAATTGCTTCGGAATTAAATACAAAAGGCACAATGCCGACTTAAGTTAAAGAAGACTGACTCTTCCTACGATCTATGTTTTGAACCTTTCCTGTGACACTAGTTATAGATTCCGATGCTTCACTTGAGGTTTACTGTATCACTGTGACCTTCGTATTGACGATGAAACACAGAAATTGCATCAGAATTAAATACAAAAGGCATAATACCGACTTAAGTACAAGAAGACTGACTCTTATTCATGACTATATGTTGAACCATTCTTGTGACACTAGTCATAGATTCCGATGCTTAACTTTAGGATTACTGTATCCCTTGGACCTCCTTATTGACGATGAGACACAGAAATTGCGTCGGAATTAAATACAAAAGGCACAATGCCGATATAAGTACAAGAAGACTGACACTTCTCACTGACTAAGTTTTGAACCATTCCTGTGACACTAGTTATAGATTCCAATGCTTCACTTCAGGTTTCCTGTATCCCTCTGGCCTTCTTATTGACGATGAAACACAGAATTGCAACGGAATTAAATACATGAGGCACAATGCCGAATTAAGTACAAGATGACTGACTCTTCTTACTGTCTATGTTTTGATCCAACCCTGTGACACTAGTTATAGATTCCGATGCATCACTCCAGGTTTACTGTATCCCTATGACCTTCTTATTGACAATGAGACACAGAAATTGCATCGGAATTTAAGACAATAGGCACAATGCCGACTTAAGTACAAGAAGACTGACTGTTCCTACTGTCTATGTTTTGAACCACTCCTGTGACACTAGTCATAGATTCCGATGCTTCACTTCAGGTTTACTGTATCCCTTGGACCTTCTTATAGATGATGAAACACAGAAATTGCATCGGAATTAAATACAAAAGGCACAATACCGACTTAAGTACAAGAAGACTGACTCTTCTTACTATGTTTTGACCCATTCCTGTGACACTAGTCATTGATTCCGATGCTTCACTTCAGAATTACTGTATCCCTCAGACCTTCTTATTGACGATGAAAGACAGATATTGCATCGGAATTAAATACAAAAGGCACAATGCCGACTAAAGTACAAGAAGACTGACTCTTCTGACAGTCTATGTTTGAACCATTCCTGTGACACTACTTTTAGCTTCCGATGCTTCACTTCAGCTTTACTGCATCCCTTGCCCTTCTTATTGACGATGAAACACATAAATTGCATCGGAATTATATAGAAAAGGCACAATGCCGACATAAGTACAGGAATACTGACTCATCTTACTGTCTATGTTTTGAACCGTCTCTGTGACACTAGTTATACATTCCGATGCTTTACTCCAGGTTTGCTGTATCCCTTGGACCTTCTCATTGACGTTGAAACACAGACATTGCATCGGAATTAAATACAAAAGGCACAACGCTGACTTAAGTACAAGAAGACTGACTCTTCTTACTGACTATGTTTTGAACCATTTCTGTGACAGTAGTTATAGATTCCGATGCTGCGCTTCGGGTTTACTGTGTCCCTCTGACCTTCTTATTGACGATGAAACACAGAAATTGCATCGGAATTAAATACAAAAGCACAATGCCGAATTAAGTACAAGAAGACTGACTCTTCTTACCCTCTATGTGTTGAACCATTCCTGTGACACTAGTTATAGATTCCGATGCTTCACTTCAGGCTTACTGTATCCCTCTGACCTTCTTATTGACGATGAAACACAGAAATTGCATCGGAATTAAATACAAAAGGCACAATGCCGACTTAAGAACAAGAAGACTGACTCTTCCGACTGTCTATGTTTTGAACCATTCCTGTGACACTCGATATAGATTCCGATGCTTCACTCCAGGTTTACTGTGTCCCTTGGACCTTCTTATTGACGATGAAACACAGAAATAGCATCGGAATTAAATACAATAGGCACAATGCCGACTTAAGTACAAGAAGACTGACTCTTCCCACTGTCTAAGATTTGGACCATTCCAGTGACACTAGTTATAGATTCCGATGCTTCACTTCAGGTTTACTGTATCCCTTGGACCTTCTTATTGACGATGAAACACAGAAATTGTATCGGAATTAAATACAAAAGGCACAATACCGACTTAAGTACAAGAAAACTGACTCTTCTTACTGACTATGTTTTGAACAATACCTGTGGCACTAGTCATAGATTCCGATGCTTAACTTCAGGATTACTGTATCCCTTGGACCTTATTATTGACGATGAAACACAGAAATTGCATCGGAATTAAATACAAAAGGCACAATGCCGATATAAGTACAAGAAGACTGACACTTTTTCCTGACTAAGTTTTGAACCATTCCTGTGACACAAGTTATAGATTCCAATGCTTCATTTCAGGTTTACTGTATCCCTCTGGCCTTCTTATTGACGTTGAAACACAGAATTGCATCGGAATTAAATACATGAGGCACAATGCCGAATTAAGTACAAGAAGACTGACTCTTCTTACTGTCTATGTTTTGAACCAACCCTGTGACACTAGTTATAGATTCCGATGCATCACTCCAGGTTTACTGTATCCCTATGACCTTCTTATTGACGATGAAACACAGAAATTGCATCGGAATTAAATACAATAGGCACAATGCCGACTTAAGTACAAGAAGACTGACTCTTCTTACTGACTATGTTTGAACCATTCCTGTGACACTAGTCATAGATTCCGATGCTTAACTTCAGAATTACTGTATCCCTCAGACCTTCTTATTGCCGATGAAGGACAAATATTGGATCGGAAATAAATACAAAAGGCACAATGCCGACTAAAGTACAAGAAGACTGACTCTTCAGACAGTCTATGTTTGAACCATTCCTGTGACACTACTTTTAGCTTCCGATGCTTCACTTCAGCTATACTGTGTCCCTTGGACCTTCTTATTGACGATGAAACACATAAATTGCATCGGAATTATATAGAAAAGGCACAATGCCGACTTATGTACAGGAATACTGACTCATCTTACTGGCTATGTTTTGAACCGTCTCTGTGACACTAGTTATAGATTTCGACGCTTCACTCCAGGTTTACTGTATCCCTTGGACTTTCTGATTGACGTTGAAAGACAGACATTGCATCGGAATTAAATACAAAAGTCACAACGCCGACTTAAGTACAAGAAGACTGACTCTTCTTACTGACTATGTTTTGAACCATTTCTGTGACACTAGTTATAGATTCCGATGCTGCACTTCAGGTTTACTGTGTCCCTCTGACCTTCTTATTGACGATGAAACACAGAAATTGCATCGGAATTAAATACAAAAGGCACAATGCCGAATTAAGTACAAGAAGACTGAATCTTCCGACTGTCTATGTTTTGAACCATTCCTGTGACACTCGATATAGACTCCGATGCTTCACTCCAGGTTGACTGTATCCCTTGGACCTGCTTCGTGACGATGAAACACAGAAATTGCATCGCAATTACATACAAAAGGCAAACTGCCGACTTAAGTACAAGAAGACTGACTCTTCCTACTGTCTATGTTTTAAACCATTCCTGTGACACTAGTCATAGACTCCGATGCCTCACTTCAGGTTTACTGTATCAATTGGACCTTCTTATTGACGATGAAACACAGAAATTGCATCGGAATTAAATACAAAAGCCACAATGCCGACTTAAGTACAAGATGACTGACTCTTCCTACTGACTATGTTTTGAACCATTCCTGTGACACTAGTCATAGACTCCGATGCTTCACTTCAGGTTTACTGTATCTTTCCGACCGTCTTTTGGACGACGAAACACAGAAAATGCATCGGAATTAAATAGAGAATGCACAATGCCGACTTAAGTACAAGAAGACGGAATCTTCCAAATCTCTATGTTTGGAACCATTCCTGTGACACTAGTCATAGATTCCGATGCTTAACTTCAGAATTACTGTATTCCTCAGACCTTCTTATTGCCGATGAAAGACAATTATTGCATCGGAATTAAATACAAAAGGCACAATGCCGACTAAAGTACAAGAAGACTGACTCTTCTGACAGTCTAGGTTTGAACCATTCCTGTGACACTACTTTTAGCTTCCGATGCTTCACTTCAGCTTTACTGTATCCCTTGGACCTTCTTATTGACGATGAAACACAGAAATAGCATCGGAAATAAATACAAAAGGCACAATGCCCACTTAAGTAAAACAAGTCTGACTCTTCTAACTGTCTATGGTTTGAACCATTCCTGTGACACTAGTTGTATATTCCGATGCTTAACTCCAGATTTACTGTATACCTTGGACCTTCTTATTGACGATGAAACACAGAAATTGCATCAGAATTAAATACAAGAAGCACAATGATGACTTAAGTACAAAAATACAGATTCATCTTACTGTCTATGTTTTGAACCGTCCCTGTGACACTAGTTATAGATTCCCATGCTTCACTTGAGGTTAACTGTATCCCTTGGACCTACTTATTGACGATGAAACACAGAAATTTTATCGGAAATAAATACAAAAAGCACAATGCCGACTAAAGTACAAGAAGACTGACTCTTCTTACTGACTATGATTTGAACCATTCCTGTTACACTTGTTATAGATTCCAATGCTTCACTTCAGGTTTACACTATCCCTCTGACCTTCTTAATGACGATGAAACACAGAAATACAATCAGAATTAAATTCAAAAGGCACAATGCCGAATTATGTACAAGAAGACGGACTCTCCTTACTGTCTATGTTTTGAACCATTCCTGTGACACGAGATATAGACTCCGATGCTTTACTCCAGTTTTACTGTATCCATTGGACCTTCTTGTTGACGATGAAACACAGAAATAGCATCGGAATTAAATACAAAAGGCACACTGCCGACTTAAGTAAAAGAAGTCTGACTCTTCTTACTGTCTATGGTTTGGACCTTTCCTGTGACACTAGTTATAGATTCCGATGCTTCACTCCAGGTTTACTGTATGCCTTGGACCTTCTTGTTGACGATGAAACACAGAAATTGCATCAGAATTAAATAGAAAAGGCACAATGATGACTTAAGTACCAGAAGACTGACTCTTCTTACTGACTGTGTTTGAACCATTCCTGTGATACTAGTTATAGATTCCGATGATTCACTTCAGGTTTACTGTATCTCTTGTACCTTCTTAATGACGATGAAACACAGAAATTGCATCGGAATTAAATACAAAAGGCATAATACCGACTTAAGTACAAGAAGACTGACTTTTCTTACTGACTATGTTTGAACCATTCCTGTGACACTAGGCATAGATTCCGATGCTTCACTTCAGGTTTACCGTATCCCTCTGACCTTCTTATTGACGATGAAACACAGAAACTGCATCGGAATTAACTAGAAAAGGCACAATACCGACTTAAGTACAAGAAGACTGACTCTTCCTTCTGTCTATGTTCTCAACCATTCCTGTGACACTAGTTTTTTATTCAGATGTTTCACTTGAGGTTTACTGTATCCCTCGGACCTTCTTATGGACGATGAAACACAGATATTGCATCGGAATGAAATTCAAAAGGCACAAAGCCGACTTAAGTGCAAGAAAACGGAATCTTCCAACTCTCTATGTTTTGAACCATTCCTGTGACACTAGTTATAGATTCCGATGCATCAGTTCAGGTTTACTGTATCCCTCTGACCTTCGTATAGACGATGAAACACAGAAATTGCATCGGAATTAAATAGAAAAGGCACAATACCGACTTAAGTACAAGAAGACTGACTTTCCCACTGTCTATGTTATGAACCATTCCTGTGACACTAGTTATAGATTCCGAAGCTTGACATCAGGTTTACTGTATCCCTCGGACCTTCTTATTGACGATGTAACACACAAATTGCATCGGAATTATATACAAAAGCCACAATGCCGACTTTAAGTACAAGAAGACTGACTCTTCTTACTGACTAAGTTTTGAACCATTCCTGTGACACTAGTTATAGATTCCGATGGTTCATTTCAGGTTTACTGTATCCCTTGGACCTTCTTATTGACGATGAAACACAGACATTGCATCGGAATTAAATACAAAAGGCACAACGCCGACTTAAGTACAAGAAGACTGACTCTTCCGACTGTCTATGTTTTGAACCATTCCTGTGACACTAGTTATAGATTCCGAAGCTTGACATCAGGTTTACTGTATCCCTTGGACCTTCTTATTGACGATGAAACACAGAAATTGTATCGGAATTAAATACAAAAGGCACAATATCGACTTAAGTACAAGAAGACTGACTCTTCTTACTGACTATGTTTTGAACAATACCTGTGGCACTAGTCATAGATTCCGATGCTTAACTTCAGGATTACTGCTTCCCTTGGACCTTCTTATTGACGATGAAACACAGAAATTGCATCGGAATTAAATACAAAAGGCACAATGCCGACTTAAGTACAAGAAGACTGACTCTTCTTACTGACTATGTTTTGAACCATTCCTGTGACACTAGTTATTGATTCCGATGCTTCATTTCATGTTTACTGTATCCCTCTGATCCTCTTATTGACGATGAAACACAGAAATTGCATCGGAATTAAATACAAAAGGCGCAATACCGACATAAGTACAAGATGACTGACTCTTCCTACTGACTATGTTTTGAACCATTCCTGTGACACTAGTCATAGACTCCGATGCTTCACTTCAGGTTTACTGTATCCCTCCGACCGTCTTATTGACGACGAAACACAGAAATTGCATCGGAATTAAATAGAGAATGCACAATGCCGACTTAAGTACAAGAAGACTGAATCTTCCAAATCTCTATGTTTTGAACCATTCCTATGACATTAGTTATAGATTCCGATGCTTCACTTCAGGTTTACTGTATCCCTTGGCCCCTCTTATTGACGATGAAACACAGAAATTGCATTGGAATTAAATAGAAAAAGCACAATGCCGAATTAAGTACAAGAAGACTGACTCTTCTTACTGTCTATAAAGGCACATTTGCATGCCGAGCGTGAGTTTCCTCGGAAACGCGAGATATTAATTAAATAAATAATCAGTGACAAATAAATAAAGCCTATGGCACACAACTGCAGCGCTGTGTCGCTGATAAAACAAAAGTACATTTTCGTTAGTCGTATGTTTGAAAAAAAAAAAAAAAAAAAAGGGAGAGCTCTCGTTGAAGTGGTGCGAGAAGCACGTATTTTAGTTTATTGTCTGGCACACCGCCATATTTCATGATATAGAAAATTGCAACCATACTAGGCACTCGATTCTGTAAAGAATTTATGTTTATAAAAGTAAGTAGGATTATGAACTGTAGGCTTATTCATTGAATATATCTGATTTAACTAACTGTGTAATTTTTTGTTTAGTAGACAATCACCTCTGTACGACGTTTTGGCATGGCTGGCAAATTATTGTAATATTGAGATTTAGATTATGAGTCCGCACCTACCGCAGCAGTCTTTGGAAACGATTTAATTACGAAGTCCGATTATTTCAGTTTTATTTCACGGTCAACTACGAGTAACATTGCCTTTACGAAAAAGCCATTGTCAAGCGTCTGATACCGAATAATCAAAACCTGACGACTCATAGGAGAGCCAATCAGACAGATAAAAATAATTAATATTTTATTTTATTTTATTTTATTTTATTTATTTTATATTGGCTACTGCGTGTCGGACTTGTTATTTTGTCATTTGTTACATTGTTCTCTTTGTTTCATGTGAAAAATCAACCTTCTGGTCCTGGACTTGACTATATGAGAAATAAAAAAAAAAATCAGAAGATATTTGCCAATTATAAAATTTTGCGGGAAGACGCAAAGAAGCTTCCAGCAAAATAAGGTAAGACGCAGCATCTTTGCATTAGCAGGCTTGACCAGACGTATAATTCAGTGTATTAGCTTTTCAGTAAAATTCTGTAGTGTTTCTTTTCCGCATAACAGTTTCAGTGATAAATTACATTCTCAGTATTTTTCCTTAAACAATAACGTATGCAACAATACCAATACACGAGTGTACAATATGGCCGACTTCTGTACGATATCATGTAACATGGCCAGCAGCCATTACCAATAATCTCAAATTCAGTTTATATTTTTAAATTAACAGACAGCCATTGTTGCTACGACCGATTCATGCTCAACTGCATTTTATTTTAAAACCAGTGTCAAACATTAATTTCTTGAAATATATAGCACGTGTGGCATGGTAATAACTAGAAAACAATACGCAAAAATGGAACAGCAAAGACGTACTATTCAGACGCAATCCGACTCGGACGAGAGACAAATGTTAGAAAATGACTTTACGACAGCAACCGGTAGTGACGATACATCAAATATTGACGCAAGTGTCAACGGAAATTTTGACAATAGGCCGTCCACCACAAAAATTTCAAAGTCTCAGTCAGAGCCCATGTTAATACATGACGTCACGTCTAATGACGCGGCGGGGGCAGAGACCTTGCAAACAGTAAACATTGCCAACATGTTACAAATGCTAATGAAACAAAACGCAGAAAATATGGCAACCTTAAGGATGCAGAACGCGGAAAACATGGCAACCTTAAAGACACAAAATGAACAGTTAAAGACACAAAATGACGAAATTAAATCTGATCTCACAGCAATCAAGGCATGTAATGACACTTTGTGTAAACGTGTGGAACTTATAGACGCCACACTGACCGAACAGATGACTGAACTCAGTACGAAATTTTCCAAGCTTAATACGAGACAAGAAAAGACTACAAATGACGTAGCACTTTTACAGAAACAATTAAAAAACCTTAATGTCACGTGTGAAGCTCTTACTGAACAAATTCAAACATATCCTTCAGTACACGACAACCTTGAAAAACGAATTACTGACGTGCAGAATAAATTTGACGATGTTGAACAACACCTGACTGACATCTTACAATCTGATGCCACAGCTCATTTTCAAAATATTAATAAAGAATTTCATGATTGGGTAGAGAACAAAGACAAACATTTTGATAGATGCATACGTGAAAATTTACCAACAATTGTGCACGACTCCGTAGCGGAATACATCACTAATAACAAACAGCTGATTAGTGACGCAGTACAATCCGTCACTGCACCCATGAGACAATTCACCGATCAACCACAGTCTGAATGTAACGAAAATATCAGTCAAAATGTACAGTTCAGAAACCAATATACATTCGAGTATGACGCACACATACCGCACACCACAAACACACAAGAACAAAACACACCACGACTACAACACATACCACGACGTGCAACCACAAACACAAGCTATTATCATGGTAAACCACAGCAACATTATCGTAATTACTCGCCAGCTGAGCATTGCAGTAATTACAGTGAAACAAATCCATATCATAATGCAAAGGAAGAAGAAAGCTTAATAAAACACAGGCAATTTCAGGCTTTTATCCCAGAGAAACGAACCATTCATCCGGTGATTTTTCTTAAATCTTTTAGTAACGCATTTCCACGCACTTGGAGTGACCGGAAAAAGATTTCATATATTGTCGGTTACATCCAAGGCGATGCAGCTGTCTGGGCATACAGTCAAGCTGACGTATGTACCACGTACAGTGAGTTTGAGCGTGCCTTTCTGAACAAATTCTGGTCGCAATCCGTCCAGGAGCGACTCAGGAGACAAATTTTAGAACCTGAAACTTTTAACAGTAAAAATGGTAACTTACGCAGATATTTTGAAAAATACTTGAACATGGGACATTTTTTAGACGAACCAGTCGCAACACGTGATATACTCCGAGCGTTGAAGGCCAAATTGCCTTTCAACATTAAGGAAAAACTTCTACATATCCCGGATGACGATTCAGATTATTTTTTAACAGCTTTAGATTCGGTTGACATGTTACTTGAAGATCAGCGCTTCGCGCGGCAAAACAGCAGCCACAATGTTTACACTAGTGGTATGCAAAACATGCAGGCTTGCCAACACAATTCTGGCGCGCCCACAGTTGGATACGCGGTACAACAAAAACAACACGACGGGTGGAAGAATTTTGGTTGGAACTTCAGGGAATGAAATGTTCTCGAAATGTGACGGACACGCTTACCTGGACTGTCCAAGGATCGACGCCAGCTATGTGCCGTCCGAGGTTCTGCAACCAAGCTTCCACGGAATATCGAAAACGAACTGCATATGGACTAATTACTCGACGGGTCACGTCTGATCTGTAATAAGCAATGCTTTTACTCACAACGAACTGCATCACAACGACTATAATGGAAATAGGAAATGGACATGTTTATGTATCAATCACGTTGTTATACAGCGATGTTACTGTGATCAAAAAAACTTTACCACGACGACACAAACCTGTGAAACAGTACTGTGCAGTAGATGAATATAAACTGTAATAACGACACGATGTGTATAGGTCAACGCACCTGAAACAACAGAACATTTTTCGTTGAAGCATTTCATTGCAATGCTATGTAACTAAGAACATTCAACAATCTAAAGTTGTATTGTATTATAACAAATATTGTAATTTTAAAACTAAGTTACCTGTCATAGAATGTAGTCTTCATATGTAATCTTGGTGGAATATTTTCTTTGTGCAACGACTAAGAAATGCGCGCGCACACGAACAATATGAACTGCAATACTGTGCCGCGTGATCTAAATTTACGAAATAACGGCAGTGCCGTAGTTACACAGACGCTTCTGCGCATGCGCGCACTCTGTTTTGCCAACATAAGAACTTTTTCGGCGCACGCGCGTCATTCAAATTTTGTGTATAATATACAGTATAATGTAAGTCATGTAAATAGTTGTAGATAACTTAGATTTTCTTGTGCCTTTAGGTGAATTGCTCGCCTGCAGGTGTGTCCTTTCGCCTCGCAATTCAGGGGGCAATATAAAGGCACATTTGCATGCCGAGCGTGAGTTTCCTCGGAAACGCGAGATATTAATTAAATAAATAATCAGTGACAAATAAATAAAGCCTATGGCACACAACTGCAGCGCTGTGTCGCTGATAAAACAAAAGTACATTTTCGTTAGTCGTATGTTTGAAAAAAAAAAAAAAAAAAAAAGGGAGAGCTCTCGTTGAAGTGGTGCGAGAAGCACGTATTTTAGTTTATTGTCTGGCACACCGCCATATTTCATGATATAGAAAATTGCAACCATACTAGGCACTCGATTCTGTAAAGAATTTATATTTATAAAAGTAAGTAGGATTATGAACTGTAGGCTTATTCATTGAATATATCTGATTTAACTAACTGTGTAATTTTTTGTTTAGTAGACAATCACCTCTGTACGACGTTTTGGCATGGCTGGCAAATTATTGTAATATTGAGATTTAGATTATGAGTCCGCACCTACCGCAGCAGTCTTTGGAAACGATTTAATTACGAAGTCCGATTATTTCAGTTTTATTTCACGGTCAACTACGAGTAACATTGCCTTTACGAAAAAGCCATTGTCAAGCGTCTGATACCGAATAATCAAAACCTGACGACTCATAGGAGAGCCAATCAGACAGATAAAAATAATTAATATTTTATTTTATTTTATTTTATTTTATTTATTTTATATGTCTATGTTTTGAACCATTAATGTGACACTAGTTATGGACTCCGATGCTTCACTCCAGGTTTACTGTATCCCTTGGACCTTCTTATTGACGATGAAACACAGAAATAGCATCGGAAATAAATACAAAAGGCACAATGCCCACCTAAGTAAAACAGGTCTGACTCTTCTTACTGTCTATGGTTTGAACCATTCCTGTGACACTAGTTGTATATTCCGATGCTTAACTCCAGGTTTACTGTATACCTTGGACCTTCTTATTGACGATGAAACACAGAAATTGCATCAGAATTAAATACAAGAAGCACAATGATGACTTAAGTACAAAAATACAGATTCATCTTACTGTCTATGTTTTGAACCGTCCCTGTGACACTAGTTATAGATTCCCATGCTTCACTTGAGGTTAACTCTATCCCTTGGACCTACTTATTGACGATGAAACACAGAAATTGCATCGGAAATAAATACAAAAAGCACAATGCCGACTTAAGTACAAGAAGACTGACTCTTCTTACTGACTATGATTTGAACCATTCCTGTTACACTAGTTATAGATTCCAATGCTTCACTTCAGGTCTACAGTATCCCTCTGACCTTCTTAATGACGATGAAACACAGAAATACAATCAGAATTAAATTCAAAAGGCACAATGCCGAATTATGTACAAGAAGACTGACTCTCCTTACTGTCTATGTTTTGAACCATTCCTGTGACACGAGATATAGACTCCGATGCTTCACTCCAGTTTTACTGTATCCCTTGGACCTTCTTGTTGACGATGAAACACAGAAATAGCATCGGAATTAAATACAAAAGGCACAATGCCGACTTAAGTAAAAGAAGTCTGACTCTTCTTACTGTCTATGGTTTGAACCTTTCCTGTGACACTAGTTATAGATTCCGATGCTTCACTCCAGGTTTACTGTATGCCTTGGACCTTCTTATTGACGATGAAACACAGAAATTGCATCAGAATTAAATAGAAAAGGCACAATGATGACTTAAGTACCAGAAGACTGACTCTTCTTACTGACTGTGTTTGAACCATTCCTGTGATACTAGTTATAGATTCCGATGATTCACTTCAGGTTTACAGTATCTCTTGTACCTTCTTAATGACGATGAAACACAGAAATTGCATCGGAATTAAATACAAAAGGCATAATACCGACTTAAGTACAAGAAGACTGACTTTTCTTACTGACAATGTTTGAACCATTCCTGTGACACTAGGCGTAGATTCCGATGCTTCACACCAGGTTTTCTGTATTCCTCTGACCGTCTTATTGACGATGAAACAGAGAAAATGCATCGGAATTAAATAGAAAAGGCACAATACCGACTTAAGTACAAGAAGACTGTCTCTTCCTACTGTCTATGTTATGAACCATTCCTGTGACACTAGTTATAGATTCCGAAGCTTGACATCAGGTTTACTGTATCCCTCGGACCTTCGTATTGACTATGTAACACACAAATTGCATCGGAATTAAATAGAAAAGGCACAATACCGACTTAAGTGCAAGAAGACTGTCTCTTCCTACTGTCTATGTTATGAACCATTCCTGTGACACTAGTTATAGATTCCGAAGCTTGACATCAGGTTTACTGTATCCCTCGGACCTTCTTATTGACGATGTAACACACAAATTGCATCGGAATTATATACAAAAGCCACAATACCGACTTAAGTACAAGAAGACTGACTCTTCTTACTGACTATGTTTTGAACCATTCCTGTGACACTAGTTATAGATTCCGATGGTTCATTTCAGGTTTACTGTATCCCTTGGACCTTCTTATTGACGATGAAACACAGAAATTGCATCGGAATTAAATACAAAAGGCACACGGCCGACTTAAGTACAAGAAAACTGACTCTTCCAACTGTCTATGTTTTGAACCATTCGTGAAACACTAGTTATGGATTCCGATGCTTCACTTAAGGTTTACTGTATCCCTCTGACCTTCTTATTGACGATGAAACACAGAAATTGCATCGGAATTAAATACAATAGGCACAATGCCGACTTAAGTACAAGAAGACTGACACTTAACACTGTCTAGGTTTTGAACCATTCCTGTGACACTAGTTATAGATTCTGATGCATCACTTCAGGTTTACTGTATCCCTTGGACCTTCGTATTGACGATGAAACACAGAAATTGCATCGGAATTAAATACAAAAGGCACAATGCCGGCCTAAGTACAAGAAGACTGACTCTACTTACTGTCAATGTGTTGAACCATTCCTGTGACACTAGTTATAGATTCCGATGCTTCACTTCAGGTTTACTGTATCCCAATGGAATTCTTACTGACGATGAATCACAGAATTCCACCGGAATTAAATACAAAAGGCACAATGCCGTATTAAGTACTAGAAGACTGACTCTTCTTACTGTCTATGTTTTGAAAAACACCTGTGACACAAGTCATAGATTCCGATGCATCACTTCAGGTTTACTGTATCCCTTGGACCTTCTTATAGACGATGAAACACAGAAATTGCATCGGAATTAAATACAAAAGGCACAATGCCGACTTAAGTACTGGAATACTGACTCATCTTACTGTCTATGTTTTGAACCGTCTCTGTGACACTAGTTATACATTCCGATGCTTCACTCCAGGTTTGCTGTATCACTTGGACCTTCTTATTGACGTTGAAACACAGACATTGCAACGGAATTAAATACAAAAGGCACAACGCCGACTTAAGTACAAGAAGACTGACTCCTCTTACTGACTATGTTGTGAACCATTCCTGTGACACTAGTTATAGATTCCGATGCTGCCCTTCAGGTTTACTGCATCCCTGTGACCTTCTTATTGACGATGAAACACAGAAATTGCATCGGAATTAAATACAAAAGGCACAATGCCGAATTAAGTACAAGAAGACTGGCTCTTCTTACTGTCTATGTGTTGAACCATTCCTGTGACACTAGTTTCTTATTCAGATGCTTCACTTGAGGTTTACTGTATCCCTCGGACCTTTTTATGGACGATGAAACACAGATATTGCATCGGAATGAAATACAAAAGGCACAATGCCGACTTAAGTGCAAGAAAACTGAATCTTCCAACTCTCTATGTTTTGAACCATTCCTGTGACACTAGTTATAGATTCCGATGCTTCAGTTCAGGTTTACTGTATCCCTCTGACCTTCTTATAGACGATGAATCACAGAAATTGCATCGGAATTAAACAGAAAAGGCACAATACCGACTTAAGTACAAGAAGACTGACTCTTCCTACTGTCTATGTTTTGAACCATTCCTGTGACACTAGTTATACATTCCGATGCTTGACATCAGGTTTACTGTATCCCTTGGACCTTCTTATTGACGATGTAACACACAAATTGCATCGGAATTATATACAAAAGCCACAATGCCGACTTAAGTACAAGAAGACTGACTCTTCTTACAGACTATGTTTTGAACCATTCCTGTGACACTAGTTATAGATTCCGATGGTTCCTTTCAGGTTTACTGTGTCCCTTGGACCTTCTTATTGACGATGAAACACAGAAATTGCATCGGAATTAAATACAAAAGGCACACGGCCGACTTAAGTACAAGAAAACTGACTCTTCCAACTGTCTATGTTTTGAACCATTCGTGAAACACTAGTTATGGATTACGATGCTTCACTTAAGGTTTACTGTATCCCTCTGACCTTCGTATTGACGATGAATCACAGAAATTGCATTGGAATTGAATAGAAAAGGCACAATGCCGACTTAACTACAAAAAGACTGACTCTTCTTACTGTCTATGTTTTGAACCATCCCTGTGACAGTAGTTATAGATTCCGATGCTTCATTCCAGGTTTTACTGTATCCCTATGACCTTCTTATGGACGATGAGACACAGAAATTGCATCGGAGTTAAATACAATAGGCACAATGCCGACTTAACTACAAGCAGACTGACTGTTCCTACTGTCTATGTTTTGAATCACTCCTGTGACACTAGTCATGGATTCCGATGCTTCACTTCAGGTTTACTGTATCCCTTGGACCTTCTTGTAGACGATGAAACACAGAAATTGTATCGGAATTAAATACAAAAGGCACAATACCGACATAAGTACAAGAAGACTGACTCTTCTTACTGACTATGTTTTGAACCATTCCAGTGACACTAGTTATAGATTCCGATGCTTCACATCAATTTTACTGTATCCCTCTGACCTTCTTATTGACGATGAAACACAGAAATTGCATCGGAATTAAATACAAAAGGCACAATACCGACTTAAGTACAAGAAGACTGACTCTTCTGACAGTCTATGTTTTGAACCATTCCTGTGACACTAGTTTTAGCTTCCGATGCTTCACTTCAGGTTTACTGTATCCCTCGGACCCTCTTATTGACGATGAAACACATAAATTGCATCGGAATTAAATAGAAAAGGCACAATGCCGACTTAAGTACAGGAATACTGACTCATCTTACTGTCTATGTTTTCAACCGTCTCTGTGACACTAGTTATACATTCCGATGCTTCACTCCAGGTTTGCTGTATCCCTTGGACCTTCTTATTGACGTTGAAACACAGACAATGCATCGGAATTAAATACAAAAGGCACAACGCCGACTTAAGTACAAGAAGAATGACTCTTCCTGCTGACTATGTTTTGAACCATTTCTGTGACACTAGTTATAGATTCCGATGCTGCACTTCAGGTTTACTGTATCCCTCTGACCTTCTTATTGACGATGAAACACAGAAATTTCATCGGAATTAAATACAAAAGGCACAATGCCGAATTAAGTACAAGAAGACTGACTCTTCTTACTGTCTATGTGTTGAACCATTCCCGTGACACTAGTTATAGATTCCGATGCTTAACTTCAGGTTTACTGTATCCCTCCGAGCTTCTTATTGACGATGAAACACACACATTGCATCGGAATTAAATACAAAATGCACAATGCCGACTTAAGTACAAGAAGACTGACTTTTCCGACTGTCGATGTTATGAAGCATTCCTGTGACACTAGTTCTAGATTCCGATGCTTCACTCCAGGTTTACTGTGTCCCTTTTTCTTCTTATTGACGATGAAACACAGAAATTGCATCGGAATTAAATACAATAGGCACAATGCCGACTTAAGTACAATAAGACTGACACCTCCCACTGTCTAAGTTTTGAACCATTCCTGTGACACTAGTTATAGATTCCGATGCATCACTTCAGGTTTACTGTATCCCTTAGACCTTCGTATTGACGATGAAACACAGAAATTGTATCGGAATTGAATACAAAAGGCACAATACCGACTTAAGTACAAGAAGACAGACTCTTTTTACTGACTATGTTTTGAACAATACCTGTGGCACTAGTCATAGATTCCGATGCTTAACTTCAGGATTACTGTATCCCTTGGACCTTGTTATTGACGATGAAACACAGCAATTGCATCGGAATTAAATACAAAAGGAACAATGCCGACTTAAGTACAAGAAGACTGACTCTTCTCACTGTCTATGTTTTGAACCATTCCTGTGACTCTAGTTATAGATTCCGATGCTTCACTTCAGGTTTACTGTATCCCTCTGACATTCTTATTGACGATGAAACACAGAAATTGCATCGGAATTAAATACAAAAGGCACAATGCCGACTTAAGTACAAGAAGGCTGACTCTTCCAACTGTCTATGATGTAAACCATTCCTGTGCCACTAGTTATAGATTCCGATGCTTCACTTCAGGTTTACTGTATCCCTTGGACCTTCTTGTTGACGATGAAACACAGAAATTGCATCGGAAGTAAATACAAAAGGCACAACGCGGATTTAAGTACAAGAAAACTGACTCCTCTTACTGTCTATATTTTGAACCGTCTCTGTGACACTAGTTATACATTCCGATGCTTCACTCCAGGTTTGCTGTATCCCTTGGACCTTCTTATTGACGTTGAAACACAGACATTGCATCGGAAGTAAATACAAAAGGCACAACGCGGTCTTAAGTACAAGAAAACTGACTCCTCTTACTGACTATGTTTTGAACCATTTCTGTGACACTAGTTATAGATTCCGATGCTGCACTTCAGGTTTACTGTATCCCTCTGACCTTCTTATTGACGATGAAACACAGAAATTGCATCGGAATTAAATACAATAGGCACAATGCCGACTTAAGTACAAGAAGACTGACACTTCCCACTGTCTAAGTTTTGAACCATTCCTGTGACACTGGTTATAGATACCGATGCTTCACTTCAGGTTTACTGTATCCCTTGGACCTTCTTATTGACGATGAAACACAGAAATTGTATCTGAATTAAATACAAAAGGCACAATACCGACTTAAGTACAAGAAGACTGACGCTTCTTACTGACTATGTTATGATCAATACCTGTGGCACTAGTCATAGATTCCGATGCTTAACTTCAGGATTACTGTATCCCTTGGACCTTCTTATTGACCATGAAGCACAGAAATTGCATCGGAATTGAATACAAAAGGCACAATGCCGACTTAAGTACAAGAAGACTGACTCTTCTTACTGACTATGTTTTGAACCAATCCTGTGACACTAGTTATTGATTCCGATGCTTCATTTCATGTTTACTGTATCCCTCTGACCTTCTTATTGACGATGAAACACAGAAATTGCATCGGAATTACATACAAAAGGCACAATGCCGACTTAAGTAAAAGAAGTCTGACTCTTCTTACTGTCTATGGTTTGAACCATTCCTGTGACACTAGTTATAGATTCCGATGCTTCACTCCAGGTTTACTGTATACCTTGGACCTTCTTATTGATGATGAAACACAGAAATTGCATCAGAATTAAACAGAAAAGGCACAATGATGACTTAAGTACAAGAAGGCTCACTCTTCTTACTGACTGTGTTTGAACCATTTTTGTGATACTAGTTATAGATTCCGATGATTCACTTCAGGTTTACTGTATCCCTTGGACCTTCTTCTTGACGATGAAACACAGAAATTGCATCGGAATTACATACAAATTGCAAATTGCCGACTTAAGTACAATAAGACTGACTCTTCCTAGTGTCTATCTTTGAACCATTCCTGTGACACTAGTCATAGATTCCGATGATTCACTTCAGGTTTACTGTATCAATTGGACCTTCTTATTGACAATGAAACAAAGAAATTGCATCGCAATTAAATACAAAAGGCGCAATACCGAATTAAGTACAAGATGCCTGACTCTTCCTACTGACTATGTTTTGAACAATTCCTGTGACACTAGTTTTTTATTGCGATGCTTCACTTCAGGTTTACTGTATCCCTTGGCCCCTTCTTATTGACGATGAAACACAGAAATTGCATCGGAATTAAATAGAAAAAGCACAATGCCGAATTAAGTACAAGAAGACTGACTCTTCCTACTGTCTATGTTTTGAACCATTCCTGTGACACTAGTTATAGACTCCGATGCTTCACTCCAGGTTTACTGTATCCCTTGGACCTTCTTATTGACGATGAAACATAGAAATAGCATCGGAATTAAGTACAAAAGGCACAATACCCACTTAAGTAAAACAAGTCTGACTCTTCTTACTGACTATGTTTTGAACCATTCCTGTTACACTAGTTATAGATTCCAATGCTTCACTTCAGGGTTACAGTATCCCTCTGACCTTCTTAATGACAATGAAACACAGAAATTGCATCAGATTTAAATACAAAAGGCACAATGCCAAATTAAGTACAAGAAGACTTACTCTCCTTACTGTCTATGTTTTGAACCATTCCTGTGACACTAGTTATAGACTCCGATGCTTCACTCCAGTTTTACTGTATCCCTTGGACCTTCTTGATGACGATGAAACACAGAAATAGCATCGGAATTAAATACAAAAGGCACAATGCCGACTTAAGTAAAAGAAGTCTGACTCTTCTTACTGTCTATGGTTTGAACCATTCCTGTGACACTAGTTATAGATTCCGATGCTTCACTCCAGGTTTACTGTATACCTTGGACCTTCTTATTGATGATAAAACACAGAAATTGCATCAGAATTAAACAGAAAAGGCACAATGATGACTTAAGTACAAGAAGGCTCACTCTTCTTACTGACTGTGTTTGAACCATTTTTGTGATACTAGTTATAGATTCCGATGATTCACTTCAGGTTTACTGTATCCCTTGTACCTTCCTATTGACGATGAAACACAGAAATTGCATCGGAATTAAATACAAAAGGCACAATACCGACTTAAGTACAAGAAGACTGACTTTTCTTACTGACTATGTTTGAACCATTCCTGTGACACTAGGCATAGATTCCGATGCTTGACTTCAGGTTTACTGTATCCCTCTGACCTTCTTATTGACGATAAAACACAGAAATTGCATCCGAATTAAATAGAAAAGGCACAATACTGACTTAAGTACAAGAAGACTGACTCTTCCTTCTGTCTATGTTTTCAACCATTCCTGTGACACTAGTTTTTTATTCAGATGCTTCACTTGAGGTTTACTGTATCCCCCGGAACTTCGTATGGACGATGAAACACAGAAATTGCATCGGAATGAAATACAAAAGGCACAATGCCGACTTAAGTACAAGAAGACAGAATCTTCCAACTCTCTATGCTTTGAACCATTCCTGTGCCACTACTTATAAATTCCGATGCTTCAGTTCAGGTTTACTGTATCCCTCTGTCCTTCTTATAGACGATGAAACACAGAAATTGCATCGGAATTAAATAGAAAAGGCTCAATACCGACATAAGTACAAGAAGACTGACTCTTCTTACTGTCTATGTTTTGAACCATTCCTGTGACACTAGTTATAGATTCCGATGCTTCAATTCAGGTCTACTGTATCCCTCTGACCATCTCATTGGCAATGAAACACAGAAATTGCATCGGAATTAAATACAAAAGGCACAATGCCGACTCAAGTACAAGCAAGCTGACTCTTCCTACTGTCTATGTTTTGAACCATTCCTGTGACACTAGTTATAGATTCCGGCGCTTCACTCCAGGTTTACTGTATCCCTCTGACCTTCTTATTGACGATGAAACACAGACATGGCATCGGAATTAAATACAAAAGGCACAATACCGACTTAAGTACAAGAAGTCTGACTCTTCTTACTGTCTATGTTTTGAACCATTCCTGTGACACTAGTTATAGATTCCGATGCTTCAATTCAGGTCTACTGTATCCCTCTGACCATCTCATTGACGATGAAACACAGAAATTGCATTGGAATTAAATACAAAAGGCACAATGCCGACTTAAGTACAAGAAGACTGACTCTTCCTACTGTCTATGTTTTGAACCATTCCCGTGACACTACTCACAAATTCCGTTGCTTCACTTCAGGATTACTGTATCCCTCTGACCTTCTTATTGACGATGAAACACAGAAATTGCATCGGAATTAAATACAAAAGGCACAATGCCGACTTAAGTACAAGAAGACTGACTCTTCTTACTGCCTATGTTTTGAACCATCCCTGTGACACTAGTTATAGAGTCCGATTCTTCACTCCAGGTATACTGTATCCCTATGACCTTCTTTTGACGATGAAACACAGAAATTGCATCGGAATTAAATACAATGGGCACAATGCCGACTTAAGTACATGTAGACTGACTTTTCCTACTGTCTATAATTTGAACCAATCCTGTGACACTAGTTATGGATTCCCAACGTTCATTTCAGGTTTACTGTATCCCTTGGACCTTCTTATTGACGATGTAACACAGATATTGCATCGGAATTAAATACAAAAGGCACAATGCCGGCTTAAGTACAAGAAGGCTGACTCTTCCAACTGTCTATGTTTTAAACCATTCCTGTGCCACTAGTTATAGATTCCGATGCGCCACTTCAGGTTTACTGTATCCCTCTGACCGTCTTGTTGACGATGAAACACAGAAATTGCATCGGAATTAAATGGAAAAGGCACAATGCCGACTTAAGTACTAGAAGACTGTGTCTTCCTACTGTCTATGGTTTAAAATTTTCCTGTGACACTAGTTATAGATTCCGAAGCTTCACTCCAAGTTTACTGTATCCCTTGGACCTACTTATTGACGATGAAACACAGAAATTGCATCGAAATTAAATACAAAAAGCACAATGCTGACTAATGTACAAGAAGACTGACTCTTCCGATAGTCTATGTTTTGAACCATTCCTGTGACACTAGTTATAGTTTCCGGCGATTCACTCCAGGTTTACTGTATCCCTTGGACCTTCGTATTGACGATGAAACACAGAAATTGCATCGGAATTAAATATAAAAGGCACAATGCCGCCTTAAGTACAAGAAAACTGACTCTTCTTACTGTCTATGTATTGAACCATTCCTGTGACTCTAGTTATAGATTCCGATGCTTCACTTCAGGTTTACTGTATCCCTCTGACCTTCTTATAGACGATGAAACACAGAAATTGCATCGGAATTAAATACAAAATGCACAATACCGACTTAAGTACATGAAGACTGACTCTTCTTACAGTCTGTGTTGGAAACATTCCTGTGACACTAGTTATAGATTCCGATGCTTCACATCAGGTTTATGTATCCCTCTGACCTTCTTATTGACGATGAAACACAGAAATTGCATCGGAATAAATACAAAAGGCACAATGCCGACTTAAGTACATGTAGACTGACTTTTCCTACTGTCTATGATTTCAGGTTTACTGTATCCCTTGGACCTTCTTATTGACGATGAAACACAGATATTGCATTTGAATTAAATACAAAAGGCACAATGGCGACTTAAGTACAAGAAGGCTGTCTCTTCCAACTGTCTATGTTTTAAACCATTCCTGTGCCACTAGTTATAGATTCCGATGCTTCACTTCAGGTTTACTGTATCCCTCTGACCGTCTTATTGACGATGACACACAGAAATTGCATCGGAATTACATAGAAAAGGCGCAATGCCGACTTAAGTACTAGAAGACTGACTCTTCCTACTGTCTGTGATTTGAACCATTGCTGTGACACTAGTTAGAGATTCCGATGCTTCACTCCAGGTTTACTGTATCCCTTGGACCTTCTTATTGACGATGAAACACAGACATTGCATTGGAATTAAATACAAAAGGCACAATGCCGAATAATGTACAAGAAGACTGACTCTTCCGACAGTCTATGCTTTCAACCGTTCCTGTGACACTAGTTATAGATTCTGGTGCTTCACTCAAGGTTTACTGTATCCCTTGGACCTTCTTATTGACGATGAAACACAGAAATTTGCATCGGAATTAAATATATAAGGCACAATGCCGCCTTAAGTACAAGAAAACTGACTCTTCTTACAGTCTATGTTTTGAACCATTCCTGTGACTCTAGTTATAGATTCCGATGCTTCACTTCTGGTTTACTGTATCCCTCTGACCTTCTTATTGACGATGAAACACAGAAATTGCATCGGAATTAATTACAAAGGGCACAATACCGACTTAAGTACAAGAAGACTGACTCTTCTTACTGTCTATGTTTTGAACCATTCCTGTGACACTAGTTTTTTATTGCGATGCTTCACTTCAGGTTTACTGTATCCCTTGGCCCTTCTTATTGACGATGAAACACAGAAATTGCATCGGAATTAAATAGAAAAAGCACAATACCGAATTAAGTACAAGAAGACTGACTCTTCCTACTGTCTATGTTTTGAACCATTCCTGTGACACTAGTTATAGACTCCGATGCTTCACCCCAGGTTTACTGTATCCCTTGGACCTTCTTATTGACGATGAAACATAGAAATAGCATCGGAATTAAATACAAAAGGCACAATGCCCACTTAAGTAAAACAAGTCTGACTCTTCTTACTGACTATGTTTTGAACCATTCCTGTTACACTAGTTATAGATTCCAATGCTTCACTTCAGGTTTACAGTATCCCTCTGACCTTATTAATGACAATGAAACACAGAAATTGCATCAGAATTAAATACAAAAGGCACAATGCCGAATTAAGTACAAGAAGACTTACTCTCCTTACTGTCTATGTTTTGAACCATTCCTGTGACACTAGTTATAGACTCCGATGCTTCACTCCAGTTTTACTGTATCCCTTGGACCTTCTTGTTGACGATGAAACACAGAAATAGCATCGGAATTAAATACAAAAGGCACAATACCGACTTAAGTAAAAGAAGTCTGACTCTTCTTACTGTCTATGGTTTGAACCATTCCTGTGACACAAGTTATAGATTCCGATGCTTCACTCCAGGTTTACTGTATACCTTGGACCTTCTTATTGACGATGAAACACAGATATTGCATCGGACTTAAATAGAAAAGGCTCAATACCGACTTAAGTACAAGAAGACTGACTCTTCTTACTGTCTATGTTTTGAACCATTCCTGTGACTCTAGTTATAGATTCCGATGCTTCACTTCAGGTTTACTGTATCCCTATGAGCTTCTTATTGACGATGAAACACAGAAACTGCATCGGAATTAAATACAAAAGGCACAATATCGACTTAAGTACAAGAAGACTGACTCTTCTTACTGTCTATGTTTTGAACCATTCCTGTGACACTAGTTATAGATTCCGATGCTTCACATCAGGTTTATGTATCCCTCTGACTGACCTTCTTATTGACGATGAAACACAGAAATTGCATCGGAATTAAATACAAAAAGCACAATGCCGACTTAAGTACATGTAGACTGACTTTACCTACTGTCTATGATTTGAACCATTCCTGTGACCCTAGTTATAGATTCCGATGCTTCACTTCAGGTTTACTGTATCCCTCTGACCTTCTTATTGACGATGAAACGCAGAAATTGCATCGGAATTAAATACAAAAGGCACAATACCGACTTAAGTACAAGAAGACTGACTTTTCTTACTGACTATGTTTGAACCATTCCTGTGACACTAGGCATAGATTTCGATGCTTCACTTCAGGTTTACTGTATCCCTCTGACCGTCTTATTGACGATGAAACAGAGAAATAGCATCGGAATTAAATAGAAAAGGCACGATGCAGACATAAGTACAAGAAGACTGAATCTTCCAACTCTCTATCATTTGAACCATTCCTGTGACACTAGTTATAGATTCCGATGCTTGACTTCAGGTTTACTGTATCCCTCTGACCTTCTTATTGACGATGAAACACAGAAATTGCATCGGAATTAAATAGAAAAGGCACAATACTGACTTAAGTACAAGAAGACTGACTCTTCCTTCTGTCTATGTTTTCAACCATTCCTGTGACACTAGTTTTTTATTCAGATGCTTCACTTGAGGTTTAGTGTATCCCTCGGACCTTCTTATGGACGATGAAACACAGAAATTGCATCGGAATGAAACACAAAAGGCACAATGCCGACTTAAGTACAAGAAGACTGAATCTTCCAACTCTCTATGCTTTGAACCATTCTTGTGACACTACTTATAGATTCCGATGCTTCAGTTCAGGTTTACTGTATCCCTCTGACCTTCTTATAGACGATGAAACACAGATATTGCATCGGAATTAAATAGAAAAGGCTCAATACCGACTTAAGTACAAGAAGACTGACTCTTCTTACTGTCTATGTTTTGAACCATTCCTGTGACACTAGTTATAGATTACGATGCTTCAATTCAGGTCTACTGTATCCCTCTGACCGTCTTATTGACGATGAAACACAGAAATTGCATCGGAATTAAATACAAAAAGCACAATGCCGACTTAAGTACATGTAGACTGACTTTACCTACTGTCTATGATTTGAACCATTCCTGTGACCCTAGTTATAGATTCCGATGCTTCACTTCAGGTTTACTGTATCCCTCTGACCTTCTTATTGACGATGAAACGCAGAAATTTCATCGGAATTAAATACAAAAGGCACAATACCGACTTAAGTACAAGAAGACTGACTCTTCTTACTGTCTATGTTTTGAACCATTCCTGTGACACTAGTTATAGATTACGATGCTTCAATTCAGGTCTACTGCATCCCTCTGACCGCCTTATTGACGATGAAACACAAAAATTGCATCGGAATTAAATACAAAAGGCACAATGCCGACTTAAGTACAAGAAGACTGACTCTTCCTACTGTCTATGATTTGAACCATTCCCGTGACACTAGTCACAAATTCCGATGCTTCACTTCAGGATTACTGTATCCCTCTGACCTTCTTATTGACGATGAAACACAGAAATTGCATCGGAATTAAATACAAAAGGCACAATGCCGACTTAAGTACAAGAAGACTGACTCTTCTTACTGTCTATGTTTTGAACCATCCCTGTGACACTGGTTATAGAGTCCGATTCTTCACTCCAGGTATACTGTATCCCTATGAGCTTCTTATTGACGATGAAACACAGAAATTGCATCGGAATTAAATACAATGGGCACAATGCCGACTTAAGTACATGTAGACAGACTTTTCCTACTGTCTATTATTTGAACCAATCCTGTGACACTAGTTATGGATTCCGAACGCTCATTTCAGGTTTACTGTATCCCTTGGACCTTCTTATTGACGATGAAACACACATATTGCATCGGAATTAAATACAAAAGGCACAATGCCGACTTAAGTACAAGAAGGCTGACTCTTCCAACTGTCTATGTTTTAAACCATTCCTGTGCCACTAATTATAGATTCCGATGCGCCACTTCAGGTTTACTGTATCCCTCTGACCGTCTTATTCACGATGAAACACAGAAATTGCATCGGAATTAAATGGAAAAGGCACAATGCCGACTTAAGTACTAGAAGACTGTGTCTTCCTAGTGTCTATGTTTTGAACCATTCCTGTGACACTAGTTATAGTTTCCGAAGCTTCACTCCAGGTTTACTGTATCCCTTGGACCTTCTTATTGACGATGAAACACAGAAATTGCATCGAAATTTAATACAAAAGGCACAATGCTGACAAATGTACAAGAAGACTGACTCTTCCGACAGTCTATGTTTTGAACCATTCCTGTGACACTAGTTATAGTTTCCGGCGCTTCACTCCAGTTTTACTGTATCCCTTGGACCTTCGTATTGACGATGAAACACAGAAATTGCATCGGAATTAAATATAAAAGGCACAATGCCGCCTTAAGTACAAGAAAACTGACTCTTCTTACTGTCTATGTTTTGAACCATTCCTGTGACTCTAGTTATAGATTCCGATGCTTCACTTCAGGTTTACTGTATCCCTCTGACCTTCTTATAGACGATGAAACACAGAAATTGCATCGGAATTAAATACAAAATGCACAATGCCGACTTAAGTACAAGAAGACTGACTCTTCTTACAGTCTGTGTTTGAACCATTCCTGTGACACTAGTTATAGGTTCCGATGCTTCACATCAGGTTTATGTATCCCTCTGACTGACCTTCTTATTGACGATGAAACACAGAAATTGCATCGGAATTAAATACAAAAAGCACAATGCCGACTTAAGTACATGTAGACTGACTTTACCTACTGTCTATGATTTGAACCATTCCTGTGACCCTAGTTATAGATTCCGATGCTTCACTTCAGGTTTACTGTATCCCTCTGACCTTCTTATTGACGATGAAACGCAGAAATTGCATCGGAATTAAATACAAAAGGCACAATACCGACTTAAGTACAAGAAGACTGACTTTTCTTACTGACTATGTTTGAACCATTCCTGTGACACTAGGCATAGATTTCGATGCTTCACTTCAGGTTTACTGTATCCCTCTGACCGTCTTATTGACGATGAAACAGAGAAATAGCATCGGAATTAAATAGAAAAGGCACGATGCAGACATAAGTACAAGAAGACTGAATCTTCCAACTCTCTATCATTTGAACCATTCCTGTGACACTAGTTATAGATTCCGATGCTTGACTTCAGGTTTACTGTATCCCTCTGACCTTCTTATTGACGATGAAACACAGAAATTGCATCGGAATTAAATAGAAAAGGCACAATACTGACTTAAGTACAAGAAGACTGACTCTTCCTTCTGTCTATGTTTTCAACTATTCCTGTGACACTAGTTTTTTATTCAGATGCTTCACTTGAGGTTTAGTGTATCCCTCGGACCTTCTTATGGACGATGAAACACAGAAATTGCATCGGAATGAAACACAAAAGGCACAATGCCGACTTAAGTACAAGAAGACTGAATCTTCCAACTCTCTATGCTTTGAACCATTCTTGTGACACTACTTATAGATTCCGATGCTTCAGTTCAGGTTTACTGTATCCCTCTGACCTTCTTATAGACGATGAAACACAGATATTGCATCGGAATTAAATAGAAAAGGCTCAATACCGACTTAAGTACAAGAAGACTGACTCTTCTTACTGTCTATGTTTTGAACCATTCCTGTGACACTAGTTATAGATTACGATGCTTCAATTCAGGTCTACTGTATCCCTCTGACCGTCTTATTGACGATGAAACACAGAAATTGCATCGGAATTAAATACAAAAAGCACAATGCCGACTTAAGTACATGTAGACTGACTTTACCTACTGTCTATGATTTGAACCATTCCTGTGACCCTAGTTATAGATTCCGATGCTTCACTTCAGGTTTACTGTATCCCTCTGACCTTCTTATTGACGATGAAACGCAGAAATTTCATCGGAATTAAATACAAAAGGCACAATACCGACTTAAGTACAAGAAGACTGACTCTTCTTACTGTCTATGTTTTGAACCATTCCTGTGACACTAGTTATAGATTACGATGCTTCAATTCAGGTCTACTGCATCCCTCTGACCGCCTTATTGACGATGAAACACAAAAATTGCATCGGAATTAAATACAAAAGGCACAATGCCGACTTAAGTACAAGAAGACTGACTCTTCCTACTGTCTATGATTTGAACCATTCCCGTGACACTAGTCACAAATTCCGATGCTTCACTTCAGGATTACTGTATCCCTCTGACCTTCTTATTGACGATGAAACACAGAAATTGCATCGGAATTAAATACAAAAGGCACAATGCCGACTTAAGTACAAGAAGACTGACTCTTCTTACTGTCTATGTTTTGAACCATCCCTGTGACACTGGTTATAGAGTCCGATTCTTCACTCCAGGTATACTGTATCCCTATGAGCTTCTTATTGACGATGAAACACAGAAATTGCATCGGAATTAAATACAATGGGCACAATGCCGACTTAAGTACATGTAGACAGACTTTTCCTACTGTCTATTATTTGAACCAATCCTGTGACACTAGTTATGGATTCCGAACGCTCATTTCAGGTTTACTGTATCCCTTGGACCTTCTTATTGACGATGAAACACACATATTGCATCGGAATTAAATACAAAAGGCACAATGCCGACTTAAGTACAAGAAGGCTGACTCTTCCAACTGTCTATGTTTTAAACCATTCCTGTGCCACTAATTATAGATTCCGATGCGCCACTTCAGGTTTACTGTATCCCTCTGACCGTCTTATTCACGATGAAACACAGAAATTGCATCGGAATTAAATGGAAAAGGCACAATGCCGACTTAAGTACTAGAAGACTGTGTCTTCCTAGTGTCTATGTTTTGAACCATTCCTGTGACACTAGTTATAGTTTCCGAAGCTTCACTCCAGGTTTACTGTATCCCTTGGACCTTCTTATTGACGATGAAACACAGAAATTGCATCGAAATTTAATACAAAAGGCACAATGCTGACAAATGTACAAGAAGACTGACTCTTCCGACAGTCTATGTTTTGAACCATTCCTGTGACACTAGTTATAGTTTCCGGCGCTTCACTCCAGTTTTACTGTATCCCTTGGACCTTCGTATTGACGATGAAACACAGAAATTGCATCGGAATTAAATATAAAAGGCACAATGCCGCCTTAAGTACAAGAAAACTGACTCTTCTTACTGTCTATGTTTTGAACCATTCCTGTGACTCTAGTTATAGATTCCGATGCTTCACTTCAGGTTTACTGTATCCCTCTGACCTTCTTATAGACGATGAAACACAGAAATTGCATCGGAATTAAATACAAAATGCACAATGCCGACTTAAGTACAAGAAGACTGACTCTTCTTACAGTCTGTGTTTGAACCATTCCTGTGACACTAGTTATAGGTTCCGATGCTTCACATCAGGTTTATGTATCCCTCTGACCTTCTTATTGACGATGAAACACAGAAATTGCATCGGAACTAAATACAAAAGGCACAATGCCGGTTTAAGTACATGTAGAGTGACTTTTCCTACTGTCTATGATTTGAACCATTCCTGTGACACTAGTTATGGATTCCGTTCGTACATTTCAGGTTTACTGTATCCCTTGGACATTCTTATTGACGATGAAACACAGATATTGCATTGGAATTAAATACAAAAGGCACAATGCCGACTTAAGTACAAGAAGGCTGACTCTTCAAACAGTCTATGTTTTAAACCATTCCTGTGCCACTAGTTATAGATTCCGATGCTTCACTTCAGGTTTACTCTATCCCTCTGACCGTCTTATTGACGATGACACACAGAAATTGCATCGGAATTACATAGAAAAGGCGCAATGCCGACTTAAGTACTAGAAGACTGACTCTTCCTACTGTCTATGATTTAAACCATTACTGTGACACTAGTTAGAGATTCCGATGCTTCACTCCAGGTTTACTGTATCCCTTGGACCTTCTTATTGACGATGAAACACAGACATTGCATCGGAATTAAATACAAAAGGCACAATGCCGACTAATGTACAAGAAGACTGACTCTTCCGACAGTCTCTGTTTTGAACCGTTCCTGTGACACTAGTTATAGATTCCGGTGCTTCACTCAAGGTGTACTGTATCCCTTGGACCTTCTTATTGACGATGAAACACAGAAATTTGCATCGGAATTAAATATATAAGGCACAATCCCGCATTAAGTACAAGAAAACTGACTCTTCTTACAGTCTATGTTTTGAACCATTCCTGTGACTCTAGTTATAGATTCCGATACTTCACTTCAGGTTTACTGTATCTCTCTGACCTTCTTATTGACGATGAAACACAGAAATTGCATCGGAATTAATTACAAAAGGCACAATACCGACTTAAGTACAAGAAGACTGACTCTTCTTACTGTCTATGTTTGGAACCATTCCTGTGACACTAGTTATAGATTCCGATGCGTCAATTCAGGTCTACTGCATCCCTTGGACCATCTTCTTGAAGATGAAACACAGAAATGGGATCGGAATTAAACACAATAGGCAAAATGCCGACTTAAGTACAAGAAAACTGACTCTTCTTACTGACTATGTTTGGAACTATTCCTGTGACACTAGTTATAGATTCCGATGGTTCACTTCAGATTTACTGTATCCCTCTGACCTTCTTATTGACGATGAAACACAGAAATTGCATCGGAAGTAAATACAAAAGGCACAATGCCGACTTAAGTACATGTAGACTGAATTTTCCTACTGTCTATGTTTTGAACCATTCCTGTGACACTAGTTGTAGATTCCGATGGTTCATATCAGGTTTACTGTATCCCTTGGACCTTCTTATCGACTATGAAACACAGAAATTGCATAGAAATTAAATACAAAAGGCACAATGCCAACTTAACTACAAGAAGACTGACTCTTCTTACTGACTATGTTTTGAACCATTGCTGCGACACTAGTTATTGATTGCGATCCTTAACTTCAGGATTACTGTATACCTTGGACCTTCTTATTGACGATGTAACACAGAAATTGCATCGGAATAAAATAGAAAAGGCACAATGCCGACTTAAGTACAAGAATACTGACTCATCTTACTGTCTATGTTTTCAACCATTCCTGTGACACTAGTTTTTTATTCAGATGCTTCACTTGAGGTTTACTGTATCACCCGGAACTTCGTATGGACGATGAAACACAGAAATTGCATCGGAATTAAATAGAAAAGGCTCAATACCGACATAAGTACAAGAAGACTGACTCTTCTTACTGTCTATGATTTGAACCATTCCTGTGACTCTAGTTATAGATTCCGATGCTTCACTTCAGGTTTACTGTATCCCTATGAGCTTGTTATTGACGATGAAACACAGAAACTGCATCGGAATTAAATACAAAAGGCACAATGCCGACTCAAGTACAAGAAGACTGACTCTTCTTACTGCCTATGTTTTGAACCATCCCTGTGACACTAGTTATAGGGTCCGATTCTTCACTCCAGGTATACTGTATCCCTATGACCTTCTTTTGACGATGAAACACAGAAATTGCATCGGAATTAAATACAATGGGCACAATGCCGACTTAAGTACATGTAGACTGACTTTTCCTACTGTCTATAATTTGAACCAATCCTGAGACACTAGTTATGGATTCCCAACGTTCATTTCAGGTTTACTGTATCCCTTGGACCTTCTTATTGACGATGTAACACAGATATTGCATCGGAATTAAATACAAAAGGCACAATGCCGACTTAAGTACAAGAAGACTGACTCTTCTTACTGCCTATGTTTTGAACCATCCCTGTGACACTAGTTATAGAGTCCGATTCTTCACTCCAGGTATACTGTATCCCTATGACCTTCTTTTGACGATGAAACACAGAAATTGCATCGGAATTAAATACAATGGGCACAATGCCGACTTAAGTACATGTAGACTGACTTTTCCTACTGTCTATAATTTGAACCAATCCTGAGACACTAGTTATGGATTCCCAACGTTCATTTCAGGTTTACTGTATCCCTTGGACCTTCTTATTGACGATGTAACACAGATATTGCATCGGAATTAAATACAAAAGGCACAATGCCGGCTTAAGTACAAGAAGGCTGACTCTTCCAACTGTCTATGTTTTAAACCATTCCTGTGCCACTAGTTATAGATTCCGATGCGCCACTTCAGGTTTACTGTATCCCTCTGACCGTCTTGTTGACGATGAAACACAGAAATTGCATCGGAATTAAATGGAAAAGGCACAATGCCGACTTAAGTACTAGAAGACTGTGTCTTCCTACTGTCTATGGTTTAAAATTTTCCTGTGACACTAGTTATAGATTCCGAAGCTTCACTCCAGGTTTACTGTATCCCTTGGACCTACTTATTGACGATGAAACACAGAAATTGCATCGAAATTAAATACAAAAGGCACAATGCTGACTAATGTACAAGAAGACTGACTCTTCCGATAGTCTATGTTTTGAACCATTCCTGTGACACTAGTTATAGTTTCCGGCGCTTCACTCCAGGTTTACTGTATCCCTTGGACCTTCGTATTGACGATGAAACACAGAAATTGCATCGGAATTAAATATAAAAGGCACAATGCCGCCTTAAGTACAAGAAAACTGACTCTTCTTACTGTCTATGTTTTGAACCATTCCTGTGACTCTAGTTATAGATTCCGATGCTTCACTTCAGGTTTACTGTATCCCTCTGACCTTCTTATAGACGATGAAACACAGAAATTGCATCGGAATTAAATACAAAATGCACAATACCGACTTAAGTACATGAAGACTGACTCTTCTTACAGTCTGTGTTGGAAACATTCCTGTGACACTAGTTATAGATTCCGATGCTTCACATCAGGTTTATGTATCCCTCTGACCTTATTGACGATGAAACACAGAAATTGCATCGGAATAAATACAAAAGGCACAATGCCGACTTAAGTACATGTAGACTGACTTTTCCTACTGTCTATGATTTCAGGTTTACTGTATCCCTTGGACCTTCTTATTGACGATGAAACACAGATATTGCATTGGAATTAAATACAAAAGGCACAATGGCGACTTAAGTACAAGAAGGCTGTCTCTTCCAACTGTCTATGTTTTAAACCATTCCTGTGCCACTAGTTATAGATTCCGATGCTTCACTTCAGGTTTACTGTATCCCTCTGACCGTCTTATTGACGATGACACACAGAAATTGCATCGGAATTACATAGAAAAGGCGCAATGCCGACTTAAGTACTAGAAGACTGACTCTTCCTACTGTCTGTGATTTGAACCATTGCTGTGACACTAGTTAGAGATTCCGATGCTTCACTCCAGGTTTACTGTATCCCTTGGACCTTCTTATTGACGATGAAACACAGACATTGGATCGGAATTAAATACAAAAGGCACAATGCCGACTAATGTACAAGAAGACTGACTCTTCCGACAGTCTATGTTTTGAACCGTTCCTGTGACACTAGTTATAGATTCCGGTGCTTCACTCAAGGTTTACTGTATCCCTTGGACCTTCTTATTGACGATGAAACACAGAAATTTGCATCGGAATTAAATATATAAGGCACAATGCCGCCTTAAGTACAAGAAAACTGACTCTTCTTACAGTCTATGTTTTGAACCATTCCTGTGACTCTAGTTATAGATTCCGATGCTTCACTTCTGGTTTACTGTATCCCTCTGACCTTCTTATTGACGATGAAACACAGAAATTGCATCGGAATTAATTACAAAGGGCACAATACCGACTTAAGTACAAGAAGACTGACTCTTCTTACTGTCTATGTTTTGAACCATTCCTGTGACACTAGTTATAGATTGCGATGCTTAACTTCAGGATTACTGTATCCCTTGGACCTTCTTATTGACGATGTAACACAGATATTGCATCGGAATAAAATAGAAAAGGCACAATGCCGACTTAAGTACAAAAAGACTGACTCTTCTTACTGTCTATGTTTGAACCTTTCCTGTGACACTAGTTATAGACTCCGATGCTTCACTCCAGGTTTACTGTATCCCTTGGACCTTCTTCTTGACGATGAAACACAGAAATTGCATCGGAATTACATACAAAATGCAAATTGCCGACTTCAGTACAAGAAGACTGACTCTTCCTAGTGTCTATTTTTGAACCATTCCTGTGACACTAGTCATAGATTCCGATGATTCACTTCAGGTTTACTGTATCAATTGGACCTTCTTATTGACAATGAAACACAGAAATTGCATCGCAATTAAATACAAAAGGCGCAATACCGAATTAAGTACAAGATGACTGACTCTTCTTACTGACTATGGTTTGAACCATTCCTGTGACACTAGTTTTTTATTGCGATGCTTCACTTCAGGTTTACTGTATCCCTTGGCCCTTCTTATTGACGATGAAACACAGAAATTGCATCGGAATTAAATAGAAAAAGCACAATACCGAATTAAGTACAAGAAGACTGACTCCTCCTACTGTCTATGTTTTGAACCATTCCTGTGACACTAGATATAGACTCCGATGCTTCACCCCAGGTTTACTGTATCCCTTGGACCTTCTTATTGACGATGAAACATAGAAATAGCATCGGAATGAAATACAAAAGGCACAATGCCCACTTAAGTAAAACAAGTCTGACTCTTCTTACTGACTATGTTTTGAACCATTCCTGTTACACTAGTTATAGATTCCAATGCTTCACTTCAGGTTTACAGTATCCCTCTGACCTTATTAATGACAATGAAACACAGAAATTGCATCAGAATTAAATACAAAAGGCACAATGCCGAATTAAGTACAAGAAGACTTACTCTCCTTACTGTCTATGTTTTGAACCATTCCTGTGACACTAGTTATAGACTCCGATGCTTCACTCCAGTTTTACTGTATCCCTTGGACCTTCTTGTTGACGATGAAACACAGAAATAGCATCGGAATTAAATACAAAAGGCACAATACCGACTTAAGTAAAAGAAGTCTGACTCTTCTTACTGTCTATGGTTTGAACCATTCCTGTGACACAAGTTATAGATTCCGATGCTTCACTCCAGGTTTACTGTATACCTTGGACCTTCTTATTGACGATGAAACACAGATATTGCATCGGACTTAAATAGAAAAGGCTCAATACCGACTTAAGTACAAGAAGACTGACTCTTCTTACTGTCTATGTTTTGAACCATTCCTGTGACTCTAGTTATAGATTCCGATGCTTCACTTCAGGTTTACTGTATCCCTATGAGCTTCTTATTGACGATGAAACACAGAAACTGCATCGGAATTAAATACAAAAGGCACAATATTGACTTAAGTACAAGAAGACTGACTCTTCTTACTGTCTATGTTTTGAACCATTCCTGTGACACTAGTTATAGATTCCGATGCTTCACATCAGGTTTATGTATCCCTCTGACTGACCTTCTTATTGACGATGAAACACAGAAATTGCATCGGAATTACATACAAAAAGCACAATGCCGACTTAACTACATGTATACTGACTTTACCTACTGTCTATGATTTGAACCATTCCTGTGACCCTAGTTATAGATTCCGATGCTTCACTTCAGGTTTACTGTATCCCTCTGACCTTCTTATTGACGATGAAACGCAGAAATTTCATCGGAGTTAAATACAAAAGGCACAATACCGACTTAAGTACAAGAAGACTGACTCTTCTTACTGTCTATGTTTTGAACCATTCCTGTGACACTAGTTATAGATTAAGATGCTTCAATTCAGGTCTACTGTATCCCTCTGACCGTCTTATTGACGATGAAACACAGAAATTACATCGGAATTAAATACAAAAGGCACAATGCCGACTTAAGTACAAGAAGACTGACTCTTCCTACTGTCTATGATTTGAACCATTCCCGTGACACTAGTCACAAATTCCGATGCTTCACTTCAGGATTACTGTATCCCTCTGACCTTCTTATTGACGATGAAACACAGAAATTGCATCGGAATTAAATACAAAAGGCACAATGCCGACTTAAGTACAAGAAGACTGACTCTTCTTACTGTCTATGTTTTGAACCATCCCTGTGACACTGGTTATAGAGTCCGATTCTTCGCTCCAGGTATACTGTATCCCTATGACCTTCTTATTGACGATGAAACACAGAAATTGCATCGGAATTAAATACAATGGGCACAATGCCGACTTAAGTACATGTAGACAGACTTTTCCTACTGTCTATTATTTGAACCAATCCTGTGACACTAGTAATGGATTCCGAACGCTCATTTCAGGTTTACTGTATCCCTTGGACCTTCTTATTGACGATGAAACACAGATATTGCATCGGAATTAAATACAAAAGGCACAATGCCGACTTAAGTACTAGAAGACTGTGTCTTCCTGGTGTCTATGTTTTGAACCATTCCTGTGACACTAGTTATAGTTTCCGAAGCTTCACTCCAGGTTTACTGTATCCCTTGGACCTTCTTATTGACGATGAAACACAGAAATTGCATCGAAATTTAATACAAAAGGCACAATGCTGACTAATGTACAAGAAGACTGACTCTTCCGTCAGTCTATGTTTTGAACCATTCCTGTGACACTAGTTATAGTTTCCGGCGCTTCACTCCAGTTTTACTGTATCCCTTGGACCTTCGTATTGACGATGAAACACAGAAATTGCATTGGAATTAAATATAAAAGGCACAATGCCGCCTTAAGTACAAGAAAACTGACTCTTCTTACTGTCTATGTTTTGAACCATTCCTGTGACTCTAGTTATAGATTCCGATGCTTCACTTCAGGTTTACTGTATCCCTCTGACCTTCTTATAGACGATGAAACACAGAAATTGCATCGGAATTAAATACAAATGCACAATGCCGACTTAAGTACAAGAAGACTGACTCTTCTTACAGTCTGTGTTTGAACCATTCCTGTGACACTAGTTATAGATTCCGATGCTTCACATCAGGTTTATGTATCCCTCTGACCTTCTTATTGACGATGAAACACAGAAATTGCATCGGAATTAAATACAAAAGGCACAATGCCGACTTAAGTACATGTAGAGTGACTTTTCCTACTGTCTATGATTTGAACCATTCCTGTGACACTAGTTATGGATTCCGATCGTTCATTTCAGGTTTACTGTATCCCTTGGACATTCTTATTGACGATGAAACACAGATATTGCATTGGAATTAAATACAAAAGGCACAATGCCGACTTAAGTACAAGAAGGCTGACTCTTCAAACTGTCTATGTTTTAAACCATTCCTGTGCCACTAGTTATAGATTCCGATGCTTCACTTCAGGTTTACTGTATCCCTCTGACCGTCTTATTGACTATGACACACAGAAATTGCATCGGAATTACATAGAAAAGGCGCAATGCCGACTTAAGTACTAGAAGACCGACTCTTCCTACTGTCTATGATTTAAACCATTGCTGTGACACTATTTAGAGATTCCGATGCTTCACTCCAGGTTTACTGTATCCCTTGGACCTTCTTATTGACGATGAAACACAGACATTGCATCGGAATTAAATACAAAAGGCACAATGCCGACTAATGTACAAGAAGACTGACTCTTCCGACAGTGTCTGTTTTGAACCGTTCCTGTGACACTAGTTATAGATTCCGGTGCTTCACTCAAGGTGTACTGTATCCCTTGGACCTTCTTATTGACGATGAAACACAGAAATTTGCATCGGAATTAAATATATAAGGCACAATGCCGCATTAAGTACAAGAAAACTGACTCTTCTTACAGTCTATGTTTTGAACCATTCCTGTGACTCTAGTTATAGATTCCGATACTTCACTTCAGGTTTACTGTATCTCTCTGACCTTCTTATTGACGATGAAACACAGAAATTGCATCGGAATTAATTACAAAAGGCACAATACCGACTTAAGTACAAGAAGACTGACTCTTCTTACTGTCTATGTTTGGAACCATTCCTGTGACACTAGTTATAGATTCCGATGCTTCAATTTAGGTCTACTGCATCCCTTGGACCATCTTCTTGACGATGAAACACAGAAATGGGATCGGAATTAAATACAATAGGCAAAATGCCGACTTAAGTACAAGAAAACTGACTCTTCTTACTGACTATGTTTGGAACTATTCCTGTGACACTAGTTATAGATTCCGATGGTTCACTTCAGATTTACTGTATCCCTCTGACCTTCTTATTGACGATGAAACACAGAAATTGCATCGGAAGTAAATACAAAAGGCACAATGCCGACTTAAGTACATGTAGACTGACTTTTCCTACTTTCTATGTTTTGAACCATTCCTGTGACACTAGTTGTAGATTCCGATGGTTTATATCAGGTTTACTGTATCCCTTGGACCTTCTTATCGACTATGAAACACAGAAATTGCATAGAAATTAAATACAAAAGGCACAATACCAACTTAACTACAAGAAGACTGACTCTTCTTACTGACTATGTTTTGAACCATTGCTGTGACACTAGTTATTGATTGCGATGCTTAACTTCAGGATTACTGTATCCCTTGGACCTTCTTATTGACGATGTAACACAGAAATTGCATCGGAATAAAATAGAAAAGGCACAATGCCGACTTAAGTACAAGAATACTGACTCATCTTACTGTCTATGTTTTGAACCGTCCCTGAGACACTAGTTATAGGTTCCGATGCTTCGCTCCAGGTTTACTGTATCCCTTGGACCTTCATATTGACGATGAAACACAGAAATTGCATCGGAATTAAATACAAAAAGCACAATGCCGTCTTAAGTACTAGAAGACTGACTCTTCTTACTGACTATGTTTTGAACCATTCCTGTGCCACTAGTTATAGATTCCGATGCTTCACTTCAGGTTTACTGTATCCCTCTGACCTTCTTATTGAAGATGAAACACAGAAATTGCATCGGAATTAATTACAAAAGGCACAATGCTGACTTAAGTATAAGATGACTGACTCTTCTTACTGTCTATGTTTTGAACCATCCCTGGGACACTAGTTATAGATTCCGATGCTCCTCTCCAGGTTTACTGTATCCCTTGGACCTTCTTGTTGACGATGAAACACAGAAATTGCATCAGAATTAAATACAAAAGGCACAATGCCGAATTAAATACAAGAAGACTGACTCTTCTTACAGTCCATGTTTTGAACCATTCCTGTGACACTAGTTATGGATTCCGATCGTTCATTTCAGGTTTACTGTATCCCTTGGACCTTCTTATTGACGATGAAACACAGATATTGCATCGGAATTAAATACAAAATGCACAATGCCGATTTAAGTACAAGAAGACTGACTCTTCCAACTGTCTATGTTTAGAACCAATCCTGTGCCACTAGTTATAGATACCGATGCTTCACTTCAGGTTTACTGTATCCCTCTGACCGTCTTATTGACAATGAAAAACAGAAATTGCATCGGAATTAAATAGAAAAGGCACAATGCCGACTTAAGTACTAGAAGACTGACTCTTCCAACTGTCTATGTTTTGAACCATTCCTGTGACACTAGTTATAGATTCCGATGCTTCACTCCAGGTTTACTGTATTCCTTGGACCTTGTTATTGACGATGAAACACAGAAATTGCATCGGAATTAAATACAAAGTTCACCATGCCGACTAATGTACAAGAAGACTGACTCTTCCGACAGTCTGTGTTTGAACCATTCCTGTGACACTAGTTATAGATTCCGATGCTTAACTTCAGGATTACTGTATCCCTTGGACCTTCTTATTGACGATGAAACACTGAAATTGCATCGGAATTAAAAACAAAAGGCTCAATGCCGAATTAAGTACAAGAAGTCTGACTCGTCTTACTGTCTATGTTTTGAACCAATCATGTGACACTAGTTATAGACTCTGATGCTTCACTCCAGGTTTACCGTATCCCTTCGACCTTCTTGTTGACGATGAAACACAGAAATTGCATCGGAATTAAATACAAAAGCCACAATGCCGACTTCAGTAAAAGAAGTCTGACTCTTCTTACTGTCTGGGTTTTGAACCATTCCTGTGTCACTAGTTATATATTCAGATGCTTCACTTCAGGGTTACTGTATCCCTTGGACCTTCTTATTGACGATGTAACACAGAAATTGCATCGGAATTAAATAGAAAAGGCACAATGCCGACTTAAGTACAAGAATACTGACTCATCTTACTGTCTATGTTTTGAACCGTCCCTGTGACACTAGTTATAGGTTCCGATGCTTCTCTCCAGGTTTACTGTATCCCTTGGACCTTCTTATTGACGATGAAACACAGAAATTGCATCGGAATTAAATACAAAAAGCACAATGCCGACTTAAGTACTAGAAGACTGACTCTTCTTACTGACTATGTTTTGAACCATTCCTGTGCCACTAGTTATAGATTCCGATGCTTCACTTCAGGTTTACTGTATCCCTCTGACCTTCTTATTGAAGATGAAACACAGAAATTGCATCGGAAGTAATTACAAAAGGCACAATGCTGACTTAAGTATAAGATGACTGACTCTTCTTACTGTCTATGTTTTGAACCATCCCTGGGACACTAGGTATAGATTTCGATGCTCCTCTCCAGGTTTACTGTATCCCTTGGACCTTCTTATTGACGATGAAACACAGAAATTGCATCGGAATTATATACAATAGGCACAATGCCGACTTAAGTACAAGAAGACTGTCTCTTCTTCCTGTCTATGTTTTAACCATTCCTGTGACACTAGTTATAGATTCCGATGCCTCACTTAAGGTTTACTGTATCCCTCTGACCTTCTCATTGACGATGAAACACAGAAATTGCATCAGAATTAAATACAAAAGGCCCAATGCCGAATTAAGTACAAGAAGACTAAACACTTCTTACTGTCTATGTTCTGAACCATTCCTGTGACACTAGTTATAGACTCCGATGCTTCACTCCAGGTTTACTGTATCGCTTGGACCTTCTTGTTGACGATGAAACACAGAAATTGCATCAGAATTAAATACAAAAGGCACAATGCCGAATTAAATACAAGAAGACTGACTCTTCTTACAGTCCATGTTTTGAACCATTCCTGTGACACTAGTTATGGATTCCGATCGTTCATTTCAGGTTTACTGTATCCCTTGGACCTTCTTATTGACGATGAAACACAGATATTGCATCGGAATTAAATACAAAATGCACAATGCCGATTTAAGTACAACTAGACTGACTCTTCCAACTGTCTATGTTTAGAACCAATCCTGTGCCACTAGTTATAGATACCGATGTTTCACTTCAGGTTTACTGTATCCCTCTGACCATCTTATTGACAATGAAAAACAGAAATTGCATCGGAATTAAATAGAAAAGGCACAATGCCGATTTAAGTACTAGAAGACTGACTCTTCCAACTGTCTATGTTTTGAACCATTCCTGTGACACTAGTTATAGATTCCGATGCTTCACTCCAGGTTTACTGTATTCCTTGGACCTTGTTATTGACGATGAAACACAGAAATTGCATCGGAATTAAATACAAAGTTCACCATGCCGACTAATGTACAAGAAGACTGACTCTTCCGACAGTCTGTGTTTGAACCATTCCTGTGACACTAGTTATAGATTCCGATGCTTAACTTCAGGATTACTGTATCCCTTGGACCTTCTTATTGACGATGAAACACTGAAATTGCATCGGAATTAAAAACAAAAGGCTCAATGCCGAATTAAGTACAAGAAGTCTGACTCGTCTTACTGTCTATGTTTTGAACCAATCATGTGACACTAGTTATAGACTCTGATGCTTCACTCCAGGTTTACCGTATCCCTTCGACCTTCTTGTTGACGATGAAACACAGAAATTGCATCGGAATTAAATACAAAAGCCACAATGCCGACTTCAGTAAAAGAAGTCTGACTCTTCTTACTGTCTGGGTTTTGAACCATTCCTGTGTCACTAGTTATATATTCAGATGCTTCACTTCAGGGTTACTGTATCCCTTGGACCTTCTTATTGACGATGTAACACAGAAATTGCATCGGAATTAAATAGAAAAGGCACAATGCCGACTTAAGTACAAGAATACTGACTCATCTTACTGTCTATGTTTTGAACCGTCCCTGTGACACTAGTTATAGGTTCCGATGCTTCTCTCCAGGTTTACTGTATCCCTTGGACCTTCTTATTGACGATGAAACACAGAAATTGCATCGGAATTAAATACAAAAAGCACAATGCCGACTTAAGTACTAGAAGACTGACTCTTCTTACTGACTATGTTTTGAACCATTCCTGTGCCACTAGTTATAGATTCCGATGCTTCACTTCAGGTTTACTGTATCCCTGTGACCTTCTTATTGACGATGAAACACAGAAATTGCATCAAAATTAATTACAAAAGGCACAATGCTGACTTAAGTATAAGATGACTGGCTCTTCTTACTGTCTATGTTTTGAACCACCCCTGGTACACTAGTTATGGATTCCGATGCTTCACTCCAGGTTTACTGTATCCCTTGGACCTTCTTATTGACGCTGAAACACAGAAATTGCATCGGAATTAAATACAATAGGCACAATGCCGACTTAAGTACAAGAAGACTGACTCTTCTTCCTGTCTATGTTTTTAACCATTCTTGTGACACTAGTTATAGATTCCGATGCCCCACTTCAGGTTTACTCTATCCCTTGGACCTTCTTATTGACGATGATACACAGAAATTGCATTGGAATTAAATACAAAAGGCACAATGGCGAATTAAGTACAAGAAGACTGACTCTTCTTACTGTCCACGTTTTGAACCATTCCTGTGACACTAGTTATGGATTCCGATCGTTCATTTCAGGTTTACTGTATCCCTTGGACCTTCTTATTGACGATGAAACACAGAAATTGCATCGGAATTAAATAGAAAAGGCACAATGAAGACTTCAGTAAAAGAAGTCTGACTCTTCTTACTGTCTGGGTTATGAACCATTCCTGTGACACTAGTTATATATTCAGATGCTTCACTTCAGGTTTACTGTATCCCTTGGACCTTTTTATTGACGATGTAACACAGAAATTGCATCGGAATTAAATAGAAAAGGCACAATGCCGACTTAAGTACAAGAATACTGACTCATCTTACTGTCTATGTTTTGAACCGTCCCTGTGACACTAGTTATAGTTTCCGATGCTTCTCTCCAGGTTTACTGTATCCCTTGGACCTTCGTATTGACGATGAAACACAGAAATTGCATCGGAATTAAATACAAAAAGCACAATGCCGACTTAAGTACAAGAAGACTGACTCTTCTTACTGACTATGTTTTGAACTATTCCTGTGACACTAAAAATAGATTCCGATGCCTCACATCATATTTACTGTATCCCTCTGACCTACTTATTGACGATGAAACACAGAAATTGCATCGGAATTAAATACAAAAGGCACAATGCCGACTTAAGTACATGTAGACTGACTCTTCTTACTGACTATGTTTTGAACCACTCCTGTGCCACTAGTTATAGATTCCGATGCTTCACTTCAGGTTTACTGTATCCCTCTGACCTTCTTATTGACGATGAAACCAAGAAATTGCATCGGAATTAATTACAAAAGGCACAATGCTGACTTAAGTATAAGATGACTGACTCTTCTTACTGTCTATGTTTTGAACCATCCCTGGGACACTAGTTATAGATTCCGATGCTTCACTCCAGGTTTATTGTATCCCTTGGCCGTTCTTATTGACGCTGAAACACAGAAATTGCATCGGATTTAAATACAATAGGCATAATGCCGACGTAAGTACAAGAAGACTGACTCTTCTTCCTGTCTATGTTTTTAATCATTCCTGTGACGCTAGTTATAGATTCCGATGCCCCACTTCAGGTTTACTGTATCCCTTGGACCTTCTTATTGACGATGATACACAGAAATTGCATTGGAATTAAATACAAAAGGCACAATGCCGAATTAAGTACAAGAAGACTGACTCTTCTTACTGTCCATGCTTTGAACCATTCCTGTGACACTAGTTATGGATTCCGATCGTTCATTTCAGGTTTGCTGTATCCCTTGGACCCTCTTATTGACGATGAAACACAGATATTGCATCGGAATTAAATACAAAATGCACAATGCCGATTTAAGTGCAAGAAGACTCACTCTTCCAACTGCCTATGTTTAGAACCATTCCGGTGCCACTAGTTATAGATTCCGATGTTTCACTTCAGGTTTACTGTATCCCTCTGACCGTCTTATTGACGATGAAACACAGAAATTGCATCGGAATTAAATAGAAAAAGCACAATGCCGACTTAAGTACTAGAAGACTGACTCTTCCTACTGTCTATGCTTTGAACCATTCCTGTGACACTAGTTATGGATTCCGATCGTTCATTTCGGGTTTACTGTATCCCTTGGACCTTCTTATTGACGATGAAAAACAGATATTGCATCGGAATTAAATACAAAATGCACAATCCCGATTTAAGTACAAGAAGACTGACTCTTCCAACTGTCTACGTTTAGAACCATTCCTGTGCCACTAGTTAAAGATTCCGATGTTTCACTTCAGGTTTACTGTATCCCTCTGACCGTCTTATTGACGATGAAACACAGAAATTGCATCGGAATTAAATACAAAAGGCAGAATGCCGACTTAAGTACAAGAGGACTGACTCTTCTTACTCTCTATGGTTTGAACCATTCCTGTGACACTAGTTATAGATTCCGATTCTTCAATTCAGGTCTACTGTATCCCTTGGACCTTCTCATTGACGATGAAACACAGAAGTAGCATTGGATTTAAATACAATAGGCACAATGCCGACTTAAGTACAAGAAGACTGACTCTTCTTACTGACTATGTTTTGAACTATTCCTGTGACACTAAAAATAGATTCCGATGCCTCACATCATATTTACTGTATCCCTCTGACCTTCTTATTGACGATGAAACACAGAAATTGCATCGGAATTAAATACAAAAGGCACAATGCCGACTTAAGTACATGTAGACTGACTTTTCCTACTGTCTATGCTTTGAACCATTCCTGTGACCCTAGTTGTAGATTCCGATGGTTCATATCAGGTTTACTGTATCCCTTGGACCTTCTTATCGACTATGAAACACAGAAATTGCATAGAAATTAAATACAAAAGGCACAATGCCGACTTAAGTACAAGAATACTGACTCATCTTACTGTCTATGTTTTGAACCGTCCCTGTGACACTAGTTATAGGTTCCGATGCCTCTCCAGGTTTACTGTATCCCTTGGACCTTCATATTGACGATGAAACACAGAAATTGTATCGGAAATAAATACAAAAAGCACAATGCCGACTTAAGTACTAGAAGACTGACTCTTCTTACTGACTAAGTTTTGAACCACTCTTGTGCCACTAGTTATAGATTCCGATGCTTCACTTCAGGTTTACTGTATCCCTCTGACCTTCTTATTGACGATGAAACCCAGAAATTGCATCGGAATTAATTACAAAAGGCACAATGCTGACTTAAGTATAAGATGACTGACTCTTCTTACTGTCTATGTTTTGAACCATCCCTGGGACACTAGTTATAGATTCCGATGCTTCACTCCAGGTTTACTGTATCACTTGGCCCTTCTTATTGACGCTGAAACACAGAAAGTGCATCGGATTTAAATACAATAGGCACAATGCCGACTTAAGTACAAGAAGACTGACTCTTCTTCCTGTCTATGTTTTTAATCATCCCTGTGACGCTAGTTATAGATTCCGATGCCCCACTTCAGGTTTACTGTATCCCTTGGAATTTCTTATTGACGATGATACACAGAAATTGCCTTGGAATTAAATACAAAAGGCACAATGCCGAATTAAGTACAAGAAGACTGACTCTTCTTACTGTCTATGCTTTGAACCATTCCTGTGACACTAGTTATAGATTCCGATGCTTCACTCCAGGTTTACTGTATTCCATGGACCTTGTTATTGACGATGAAACACAGAAATTGCATCGGAATTAAATACAAAGGGGCACAATGCCGACTAATGTACAAGAAGACTGGCTCTTCCGACAGTCTATCCTTTGAACCATTCCTGTGACACTAGTTATAGATTCCGATGCTTAACTTCAGGATTACTGTATCCCTTGGACCTTCTTATTGACGATGAAACACAGAAATTGCATCGGAATTAGAAACAAAAGGCTGAATGCCGAATTAAGTACAAGAAGTCTGACTCGTCTTACTGTCTATGCTTTGAACCATTCATGTGACTCTAGTTATAGACTCTGATGCTTCACTCCAGGGTTTACCGTATCCCTTGGACCTTCTTATTGACGATGGAACACAGAAATTGCATCGGAATTAAATAGAAAAGGCACAATGCCGACTTCAGTAAAAGAAGTCTGTCTCTTCTTACTGTCTGGGTTTTGAACCATTCCTGTGACACTAGTTATAGATTCCGATGCTTCACTCCAGGTTTACTGTATCCCTCTGACCTTCTTATTGACGATGAAACACAGAAATTGCATCAGAATTAAATACAAAAGGCACAATGCCGAATTAAGTACAAGAAGACTAAACACTTCTTACTGTCTATGTTTTGAACCATTCCTGTGACACTAGTTATAGACTCCGATGCTTCACTATTGGTTTACTGTATCCCTTGGACTTTCTTATTGACGATGAAACACAGAAATTGCATCAGAATTAAATACAAAAGGCAGAATGCCGAATTAAGTACAAGAAGACTGAGTCTTCTTACTGTCCATGTTTTGAACCATTCCTGTGACACTAGTTATGGATTCCGATCGTTCGTTTCGGGTTTACTGTATCCCTTGGACCTTCTTATTGACGATGAAACACAGAAATTGCATCGGAATTAAATACAAAAGGCACAATGCCGACTTAAGTACATGTAGACTGACTTTTCCTACTGTCTATGTTTTGAACCATTCCTGTGACACTAGTTATAGATTCCGATGGTTCATTTCAGGTTTACTGTATCCCTTGGACCTTCTTATTGACGATGAAACACAGAAATTGCATCGGAATTAAATACAAAAGGCACAATGCCGACTAAACTACAAGAAGACTGACTCTTCTTACTGACTATGCTTTGAACCATTCCTGTGACACTAGTTATAGATTCCGATGCTTCACTTCAGGTTTACTGTATCCCTCTGACCTTCTTATTGACGATGAAACACAAAAATTGCATCGGAATTAAATACAAGAGGCACAATGCCGACTTAAGTAAAAGAAGTCTGACTCTTCTTACTGTCTATGGTTTGAACCATTCCTGTGCCACTAGTTATGGATTCCGATGCTTCACTCTAGGTTTACTGTATCCCTTGGACCTTCTTATTGACGATGAAACACAGAAATTGCATCAGAATTAAATAGAAAAGGCACAATGATGACTTAAGCACAAGAAGACTAACTCTTCTTACTGACTATGATTTGAACCATTCCTGTGACACTAGTTATGTATTCCGATCGTTCATTTCACTTTTACTGTATCCCTTGGACCTTCTTATTGACGATGAAACACATATATTGCATCGGAATTAAATACAAAGGGCACAATGCCGACTTAAGTACAAGAAGACTGACTCATCTTGCTGTCTATGTTTTGAACCATTCCTGTGCCACTAGTTATAGATTCCGATGTTTCACATCAGGTTTACTGTATCCCTCTGACCGCCTCATAGACGATGAAACACATAAATTGCATCGAAATTAAATAGAAAAGGCACAATGCCGACTTAAGTACTAGAAGACTGACTCGTCCTACTGTCTATGTTTTGAACCATTCCTGTGACACTAGTTATAGATTCCGATGCTTCACTCCAGGTTTACTGTATTCCTTGGACCTTCTTATTGACGATGAAACACAGAAATTGCATCGGAATTAAATACAATAGGCGCAATGCCGACTTAAATACACGAAGACTGACTCTTCTTACTCACTATGCTTTGAACTATTCCTGTGAAACTAATTATAGATTCCGATGCTTCAGATCAGATTTACTGTATCCCTCTGACCTTCTCATTGACGATGAAAAACAGAAATTACATCATAATTAAATACAAAAGACACAATGCCGACTTAAGTACATGTAGACTGACTTTTCCTACTGTCTATGTTTTGAACCATTCCTGTGACACTAGTTGTAGATTCCGAAGGTTCATTTCAGGTTTACTGTATCCCTTGGACCTTCTTATTGACAATGAATAACAGAAATTGCATCGAAATTAAATACAAAAGGCACAATGCCGTCTTAACTACGAGAAGACTGACTCTTCTTACTATGTTTTGAACCATTCCTGTGACACTAGTTATAGATTCCGATGCTTAACTTCAGGATAACTGTATCCCTTGGAGCTTCTTATTGACGATGAAACACAGAAATTGCATCGGAATTAAATACAAAGGCTCAATGCCGAATTAAGTACATGAAGACTGACTCTTCTTACTGTCTATGTTTGAACCATTCCTGTGACACTAGTAATAGACTCTGATGCTTCACTCCATGTTTTCTGTATCCCTTGAAACTTCCTATTGACGATGAAATACAGAAATAGCATCGGAATTAAATACAAAAGGCACAATGCCGACTTAAGTAAAAGAAGTATGACTCTTCTTACTGTCTGTGTTTTGAACCATTCCTGTGACACTAGTTATAGATTCCGGTGCTTCACTCCAGGTTTACTGTATCCCTTGGACCTTCTTATTGACGATGAAACACAGATATTGCATCGGAATTAAATACAAAAAGCACAATGCCGACTTAAGTGCAAGAAGACTGACTCGTCTTACTGACTATGTTTTGAACCATTCCTGTGACACTAGTTATAGATTCCGATGCTTCACCTCAGGTTTACTGTATCCATCTGACCTTCTTATTGACGATGAAACACAGAAATTGCATCGGAATTAAATACAAGAGGCACAATGCCGACTTAAGTAAAATAAGTCTGACTCTTTCTTACTGCCTTGGTTTGAACCATTCCTGTGAAACTAGTTATGGATTCCGATGTTTCACTCTAGGTTGACTGTATCCCTTGGACCTTCTTATTGACGATAAAACACAGAAATTGCATCAGAAATAAATAGAAAGGGCACAATGATTACTTAAGTACAAGAAGACTGACTCTTCTTACTGCCTATGATTTGAATCATACCTGTGACACTAGTTATAGATTCCGATGATTCACTTCAGGTTAACTGTATCCCTTGGACCTTCTTATTGACGATGATACACAGAAATTGCATTGGAATTAAATACAAAAGGCACAATGCCGAATTAAGTACAAGAAGACTGACTCTTCTTACTGCCTATGCTTTGAACCATTCCTGTGACACTAGTTATGGATTCTGATCATTCATTTCAGGTTTGCTGTATCCCTTGGACCCTCTTATTGACGATGAAACACAGATATTGCATCGGAATTAAATACAAAATGCACAATGCCGATTTAAGTGCAAGAAGACTGACTCTTCCAACTGCCTATGTTTAGAACCATTCCTGTGCCACTAGTTATAGATTCCGGTGTTTCACTTCAGGTTTACTGTATCCCTCTGACCGTCTTATTGACGATGAAACACAGAAATTGCATCGGAATTAAATAGAAAAGGCACAATGCCGACTTAAGTACTAGAAGACTGACTCTTCCTACTGTCTATGCATTGAACCATTCCTGTGAGACTAGTTATAGATTCTGATGCTTCACTCCAGGTTTACTGTATTCCTTGGACCTTCTTATTGACGATGAAACACAGATATTGCATCGGAATTAAATACAAAAAGCACAATGCCGACTTAAGTGCAAGAAGACTGACTCGTCTTACTGACTATGTTTTGAACCATTCCTGTGACACTAGTTATAGATTCCGATGCTTCACCTCAGGTTTACTGTATCCATCTGACCTTCTTATTGACGATGAAACACAGAAATTGCATCGGAATTAAATACAAGAGGCACAATGCCGACTTAAGTAAAATAAGTCTGACTCTTTCTTACTGCCTTGGTTTGAACCATTCCTGTGAAACTAGTTATGGATTCCGATGTTTCACTCTAGGTTGACTGTATCCCTTGGACCTTCTTATTGACGATAAAACACAGAAATTGCATCAGAAATAAATAGAAAGGGCACAATGATTACTTAAGTACAAGAAGACTGACTCTTCTTACTGCCTATGATTTGAATCATACCTGTGACACTAGTTATAGATTCCGATGATTCACTTCAGGATTACTGTATCCCTTGGACCTTCTTATTCACGATGAGACACAGAAATTGCATCGGAATTAGAAACAAAAGGCTCAATGCCGAATTAAGTACAAGAAGTCTGACTCGTCTTACTGTCTATGTTTTGAACCATTCATGTGACTCTAGTTATAGACTCTGATGCTTCACTCCAGGTTTACCGTAGCCTTTGGACCTTCTTATTGACGATGAAACACAGAAATTGCATCGGAATTAAATAGAAAAGGCACAATGCCGACTTCAGTAAAAGAAGTCTGACTCTTCTTACTGTCTGGGTTTTGAACCATTCCTGTGACACTAGTTATAGATTCCGATGCTTCACTCCAGGTTTACTGTATCCCTCTGACCTTCTTATTGACGATGAAACACAGAAATTGCATCAGAATTAAATACAAAATGCACAATGCCGAATGAAGTACAAGACGACTAAACACTTCTTACTGTCTATGTTTTGAACCATTCCTGTGACACTAGTTATAGACTCCGATGCTTCACTATTGGTTTACTGTATCCCTTGGACCTTCTTATTGACGATGAAACACAGAAATTGCATCAGAATTAAATACAAAAGGCAGAATGCCGAATTAAGTACATGAAGACTGGCTCTTCTTACTGTCCATGTTTTGAACCATTCCTGTGACACTAGTTATGGATTCCGATCGTTCATTTCGGGTTTACTGTATCCCTTCGACCTTCTTATTGACGATGAAACACAGATAATGCATCGGAATTAAATACAAAATGCACAATCCCGATTTAAGTACAAGAAGACTGACTCTTCCAACTGTCTATGTTTAGAACCATTCCTGTGCCACTAGTTATAGATTCCGATGTTTCACTTCAGGTTTACTGTATCCCTCTGACCGTCTTATTGACGATGAAACACAGAAATTGCATCGGAATTAAATATAATAGGCACAATGCCGACTTAAGTACAAGAAGACTGACTCTTCTTACTGACTATGTTTTGAACTATTCCTGTGACACTAAATATAGATTCCAATGCTTCACATCATATTTACTGTATCCCTCTGACCTTCTTATTGACGATGAAACACAGAAATTGCATCGGAATTAACTACAAAAGGCACAATGCCGACTTAAGTACATGTAGACTGACTTTTCCTACTGTCTATGTTTTGAACCATTCCTGTGACACTAGTTATAGATTCCGATGGTTCATTTCAGGTTTACTGTATCCCTTGGACCTTCTTATTGACGATGAAACACAGAAATTGCATCGGAATTAAATACAAAAGGCACAATGCCGACTAAACTACAAGAAGACGGACTCTTCTTACTGACTATGTTTTGAACCATTCCTGTGACACTAGTTATAGATTCCGATGCTTCACTTCGGGTTTACTGTATCCCTCTGACCTTCTTATTGACGATGAAACACAAAAATTGCATCGGAATTAAATACAAGAGGCACAATGCCGACTTAAGTAAAAGAAGTCTGACTCTTCTAACTGTCTATGGTTTGAACCATTCCAGTGCCACTAGTTATGGATTCCGATGCTTCACTCTAGGTTTACTGTATCCCTTGGACCTTCTTATTGACGATGAAACACAGAAATTGCATCAGAATTAAATAGAAAAGGCACAATGATGACTTAAGTACAAGAAGACTAACTCTTCTTACTGACTATGATTTGAACCATTCCTGTGACACTAGTTATGTATTCCGATCGTTCATTTCAGGTTTACTGTATCCCTTGGACCTTCTTATTGACGATGAAACACATATATTGCATCGGAATTAAATACAAAGGGCACAATGCCGACTTAAGTACAAGAAGACTGACTCATCTTGCTGTCTATGTTTTGAACCATTCCTGTGCCACTAGTTATAGATTCCGATGTTTCACATCAGGTTTACTGTATCCCTCTGACCGCCTCATAGACGATGAAACACATAAATTGCATCGAAATTAAATAGAAAAGGCAGAATGCCGACTTAAGTACTAGAAGACTGACTCTTCCTACTGTCTATGTTTTGAACCATTCCTGTAACACTAGTTATAGATTCCGATGCTTCACTCCAGGTGCTCTGTATTCCTTGGACCTTCTTATTGACGATGAAACACAGAAATTGCATCGGAATTAAATACAATAGGCGCAATGCCGACTTAAATACACGAAAACTGACTCTTCTTACTCACTATGCTTTGAACTATTCCTGTGACACTAATTATAGATTCCGATGCTTCAGATCAGATTTACTGCATCCCTCTGACCTTCTCATTGACGATGAAAAACAGAAATTACATCATAATTAAATACAAAAGGCACAATGCCGACTTAAGTACATGTAGACTGACTTTTCCTACTGTCTATGTTTTGAACCATTCCTGTGACACTAGTTATAGATTCCGAAGGTTCATTTCAGGTTTACTGTATCCCTTGGACCTTCTTATTGACAATGAATAACAGAAATTGCATCGAAATTAAATACAAAAGGCACAATGCCGTCTTAACTACGAGAAGACTGACTCTTCTTACTATGTTTTGAACCATTCCTGTGACACTAGTTATAGATTCCGATGCTTAACTTCAGGATAACTGTATCCCTTGGACCTTCTTATTGACGATGAAACACAGAAATTGCATCGGAATTAAATACAAAGGCTCAATGCCGAATTAAGTACATGAAGACTGACTCTTCTTACTGTCTATGTTTGAACCATTCCTGTGACACTAGTAATAGACTCTGATGCTTCACTCCAGGTTTTCTGTATCCCTTGAAACTTCTTATTGACGATGAAATACAGAAATAGCATCGGAATTAAATACAAAAGGCACAATGTCGACTTAAGTAAAAGAAGTATGACTCTTCTTACTGTCTGTGTTTTGAACCATTCCTGTGACACTAGTTATAGATTCCGGTGCTTCACTCCAGGTTTACTGTATCCCTTGGACCTTCTTATTGACGATGAAACACAGATATTGCATCGGAATTAAATACAAAAAGCACAATGCCGACTTAAGTGCAAGAAGACTGACTCGTCTTACTGACTATGTTTTGAACCATTCCTGTGACACTAGTTATAGATTCCGATGCTTCACCTCAGGTTTACTGTATCCATCTGACCTTCTTATTGACGATGAAACACAGAAATTGCATCAGAAATAAATAGAAAGGGCACAATGATGACTTAAGTACAAGAAGACTGACTCTTCTTACTGCCTATGATTTGAATCATACCTGTGACACTAGTTATAGATTCCGATGATTCACTTCAGGTTAACTGTATCCCTTGGACCTTCTTATTGACGATGATACACAGAAATTGCATTGGAATTAAATACAAAAGCACAATGCCGAATTAAGTACAAGAAGACTGACTCTTCTTACTGTCTATGCTTTGAACCATTCCTGTTACACTAGTTATGGATTCCGATCATTCATTTCAGGTTTGCTGTATCCCTTGGACCCTCTTATTGACGATGAAACACAGATATTGCATCGGAATTAAATACAAAATGCACAATGCCGATTTAAGTGCAAGAAGACTGACTCTTCCAACTGCCTATGTTTAGAACCATTCCTGTGCCACTAGTTATAGATTCCGATGTTTCACTTCAGGTTTACTGTATCCCTCTGACCGTCTTATTGACGATAACACAGAAAGTGCATCGGAATTAAATAGAAAAGGCACAATGCCGACTTAAGTACTAGAAGACTGACTCTTCCTACTGTCTATGCTTTGAACCATTCCTGTGACACTAGTTATAGATTCCGATGCTTCACTCCAGGTTTACTGTATTCCTTGGACCTTGTTATTGACGATGAAACACAGAAATTGCATCGGAATTAAATACAAAGGGCACAATGCCGACTAATGTACAAGAAGACTGGCTCTTCCGACAGTCTATGCTTTGAACCATTCCTGTGACACTAGTTATAGATTCCGATGATTAACTTCAGGATTACTGTATCCCTTGGACCTTCTTATTCACGATGAAACACAGAAATTGCATCGGAATTAGAAACAAAAGGCTCAATGCCGAATTAAGTACAAGAAGTCTGACTCGTCTTACTGTCTATGTTTTGAACCATTCATGTGACTCTAGTTATAGACTCTGATGCTTCACTCCAGGTTTACCGTAGCCTTTGGACCTTCTTATTGACGATGAAACACAGAAATTGCATCGGAATTAAATAGAAAAGGCACAATGCCGACTTCAGTAAAAGAAGTCTGACTCTTCTTACTGTCTGGGTTTTGAACCATTCCTGTGACACTAGTTATAGATTCCGATGCTTCACTCCAGGTTTACTGTATCCCTCTGACCCTCTTATTGACGATGAAACACAGAAATTGCATCAGAATTAAATACAAAATGCACAATGCCGAATTAAGTACAAGACGACTAAACACTTCTTACTGTCTATGTTTTGAACCATTCCTGTGACACTAGTTATAGACTCCGATGCTTCACTATTGGTTTACTGTATCCCTTGGACCTTCTTATTGACGATGAAACACAGAAATTGCATCAGAATTAAATACAAAAGGCAGGATGCCGAATTAAGTACAAGAAGACTGACTCTTCTTACTGTCCATGTTTTGAACCATTCCTGTGACACTAGTTATGGATTCCGATCGTTCATTTCGGGTTTACTGTATCCCTTGGACCTTCTTATTGACGATGAAACACAGATACTGCATCGGAATTAAATACAAAATGCACAATCCCGATTTAAGTACAAGAAGACTGACTCTTCCAACTGTCTATGTTTAGAACCATTCCTGTGCCACTAGTTATATATTCCGATGTTTCACTTCAGGTTTACTGTATCCCTCTGACCGTCTTATTGACGATGAAACACAGAAATTGCATCGGAATTAAATACAATAGGCACAATGCCGACTTAAGTACAAGAAGACTGACTCTTCTTACTGACTATGTTTTGAACTATTCCTGTGACACTAAATATAGATTCCAATGCTTCACATCATATTTACTGTATCCCTCTGACCTTCTTATTGACGATGAAACACAGAAATTGCATCGGAATTAAATACAGAAGGCACAATGCCGACTTAAGTACATGTAGACTGACTTTTCCTACTGTCTATGTTTTGAACCATTCCTGTGACACTAGTTATAGATTCCGATGGTTCATTTCAGGTTTACTGTATCCCTTGGACCTTCTTATTGACGATGAAACACAGAAATTGCATCGGAATTAAATACAAAAGGCACAATGCCGACTAAACTACAAGAAGACTGACTCTTCTTACTGACTATGTTTTGAACCATTCCTGTGACACTAGTTATAGATTCCGATGCTTCACTTCAGGTTTACTGTATCCCTCTGACCTTCTTATTGACGATGAAACACAAAAATTGCATCGGAATTAAATACAAGAGGCACAATGCCGACTTAAGTAAAAGAAGTCTGACTCTTCTTACTGTCTATGGTTTGAACCATTCCTGTGCCACTAGTTATGGATTCCGATGCTTCACTCTAGGTTTACTGTATCCCTTGGACCTTCTTATTGACGATGAAACACAGAAATTGCATCAGAATTAAATAGAAAAGGCACAATGATGACTTAAGTACAAGAAGACTAACTCTTCTTACTGACTATGATTTGAACCATTCCTGTGACACTAGTTATGTATTCCGATCGTTCATTTCAGGTTTACTGTATCCCTTGGACCTTCTTATTGACGATGAAACACATATATTGCATCGGAATTAAATACAAAGGGCACAATGCCGACTTAAGTACAAGAAGACTGACTCATCTTGCTGTCTATGTTTTGAACCATTCCTGTGCCACTAGTTATAGATTCCGATGTTTCACATCAGGTTTACTGTATCCCTCTGACCGCCTCATTGACGATGAAACACATAAATTGCATCGAAATTAAATAGAAAAGGCACAATGCCGACTTAAGTACTAGAAGACTGACTCTTCCTACTGTCTATGTTTTGAACCATTCCTGTAACACTAGTTATAGATTCCGATGCTTCACTCCAGGTTTACTGTATTCCTTGGACCTTCTTATTGACGATGAAACACAGAAATTGCATCGGAATTAAATACAATAGGCGCAATGCCGACTTAAATACACGAAAACTGACTCTTCTTACTCACTATGCTTTGAACTATTCCTGTGACACTAATTATAGATTCCGATGCTTCAGATCAGATTTACTGTATCTCTCTGACCTTCTCATTGACGATGAAAAACAGAAATTACATCATAATTAAATACAAAAGGCACAATGCCGACTTAAGTACATGTAGACTGACTTTTCCTACTGTCTATGTTTTGAACCATTCCTGTGACACTAGTTATAGATTCCGAAGGTTCATTTCAGGTTTACTGTATCCCTTGGACCTTCTTATTGACAATGAATAACAGAAATTGCATCGAAATTAAATACAAAAGGCACAATGCCGTCTTAACTACGAGAAGACTGACTCTTCTTACTATGTTTTGAACCATTCCTGTGACACTAGTTATAGATTCCGATGCTTAACTTCAGGATAACTGTATCCCTTGGAGCTTCTTATTGACGATGAAACACAGAAATTGCATCGGAATTAAATACAAAGGCTCAATGCCGAATTAAGTACATGAAGACTGACTCTTCTTACTATCTATGTTTGAACCATTCCTGTGACACTAGTAATAGACTCTCATGCTTCACTCCAGGTTTTCTGTATCCCTTGAAACTTCTTATAGACGATGAAATACAGAAATAGCATCGGAATTAAATACAAAAGGCACAATGCCGACTTAAGTAAAAGAAGTATGACTCTTCTTACTGTCTATGATTTGAACCATTCCTGTGACACTAGTTTTTTATTCCGATGCTTCACTTCAGGTTTACTGTATCCCTTGGCCCTTCTTATTGACGATGAAACACAGAAATTGCATCGGAATTAAATAGAAAAAGCACAATGCCGAATTAAGTACAAGAAGACTGACTCTTCTTACTGTCTATGTTTTGAACCATTCCTGTGACACTAGTTATAGACTCCGATGCTTCACTCCAGGTTTACTGTATCCCTTGGACCTTCTTATTGACGATGAAACACAGAAATAGCATCGGAATTAAATACAAAAGGCACAATGCCCACTTAAGTAAAACAAGTCTGACTCTTCTTACTGTCTATGGTTTGAACCATTACTGTGACACTAGTTGTGGATTCCGGTGCTTCACTCCAGGTTTACTGTATACCTTGGACCTCCTTATTGACGATGAAACACAGAAATTGCATCAGAATTAAATACAAAAGGCACAATGATGACTTAAGTACAAGCATACAGACTCATCTTACTGTCTATGTTTTGAACCGTCCCTGTGACACTGGTTATAGATTCCGATGCTTCACTCTAGGTTGACTGTATCCCTTGGACCTTCTTATTGACGATAAAACACAGAAATTGCATCAGAAATAAATAGTAAGGGCACAATGATGACATAAGTACAAGAAGACTGACTCTTCTTACTGCCTATGATTTGAATCATACCTGTGACACTAGTTATAGATTCCGATGATTCACTTCAGGTTAACTGTATCCCTTGGACCTTCTTATTGACGATGAAACACAGAAATTGCATCGGAATTAAATACGAAAGGCACAATACCGACTTAAGTACAAGAAGGCTGACTCTTCTTACTGACTATGTTTGAACCATTCCTGTGACACTAGTCGTAGTTACCAATACTTCACTTCAGGATTACTGTATCCCTTGGACCTTCTTATTGACGATGAAACACAGAAATGGCGTCGGAATTAAATAGAAAAGGCACAATGCCGACTTAAGTACAAGAGAACTGACTCATCTTACTGTCTATGTTTTGAACCGTCCCTGTGACACTGGTTATAGATTCCGATGCTTCACTCCACGTTTACTGTGTCCGTTGGACCAACGTATTGACGATGAAACACAGAAATTGAATCGGAATTAAATACAAAAAGCACAGTGCCGACTTAAGTACAAGAAAATGACTCTTCTTACTGAATATGCTTTGAACCATTCCTGTGACACTAGTTATTGATTCCGATGCTTCACTTCAGGTTTACTGTATCCCTCTGACCTACTTATTGACGATGAAACACAGAAATTGCATCAGAATTAAATACAAAAGGCACAATGCCGAATTAAGTACAAGAAGACTAACTCTTCTTACTGTCTATGCTTTGAACCATTCCTGTGACACTAGTTATAGACTTCGAAGCTTCACTCCAGGTTTATTGTATCCCTTGGACCTTCTTATTGCCGATGAAACACAGAAATTGCGTCGGAATTACATACAAAAGGCACAATACCGACTTAAGTACAAGATGACTGACTCTTCTTACTGACTATGTTTTGAACCATTCCTGTGACACTAGTCATAGATTCCGTTGCTTCACTTCAGGTTTACTGTATCCCTCCGACCGTCTTATTGACGACGAAACACAGAAATTGCAGCGGAATTAAATAGAGGATGCACAATGCCGACTTAAGTACAATAAGTCTGAATCTTCCAACTCTCTATGTTTTGAACCATTCCTGTGACACTAGTTATAGATTCCGATGCTTCACTTCAGGTTTACTGTATCAATGGGACCTTCTTATTGACGATGAAACACAGTAATTGCATCGGAATTAAATACCAAAGGCACAATACCGACTTAAGTACAAGATGACTGACTCTTCTTACTGACTATGTTTTGAACCATTCCTGTGACACTAGTCATAGATTCCGTTGCTTCACTTCAGGTTTACTGTATCCCTCCGACCGTCTTATTGACGACGAAACACAGAAATTGCATCGGAATTAAATAGAGGATGCACAATGCCGACTTAAGTACAATAAGTCTGAATCTTCCAACTCTCTATGTTTTGAACCATTCCTGTGACACTAGTTATAGATTCCGATGCTTCACTTCAGGTTTACTGTATCCCTCTGACCTTCATATTGACGATGAAACACAGAAATTGCATCAGAATTAAATTGGAAACGCACAATACCGACTTAAGTACAAGAAGACTGACTCTTTTTACTGTCTATGTTTTGAACCATTCCTGTGACACTAGCTATAGACTCCGATGCTTCACTCCAGGTTTACTGTATCCCTTGGACCTTCTTATTGACGATGAAACACAGATATAGCATCGGAATTAAATACAAAAGGCACAATGCCCACTTAAGTAAAAGAAGTCTGACTCTTCTTACTGTCTATGATTTGAACCATTCCTGTGACACTAGTTGTAGATTCCGATGCTTCACATCATATTTACTGTATCCCTCTGACCTTCTTATTGACGATGAAACACAGAAATTGCATCGGAATTAAATACAAAAAGCACAATGCCGACTTAAGTACATGTAGACTGACTTTTCCTACTGTCTATGCTTTGAACCATTCCTGTGACACTAGTTGTAGATTCCGATAGTTCATATCAGGTTTACTGTATACCTTGGACCTTCTTATCGACTATGAAACACAGAAATTGCATAGAAATTAAATACAAAAGGCACAATGCCGACTTAAGTACAAGAATACTGACTCATCTTACTGTCTATGTTTTGAACCGTCCCTGTGACACTAGTTATAGGTTCCGATGCTTCTCTCCAGGTTTACTGTATCCCTCTGACCTTCTTATTGACGATGAAACCCAGAAATTGCATCGGAATTAATTACAAAAGGCACAATGCTGACTTAAGTATAAGATGACTGACTCTTCTTACTGTCTATGTTTTGAACCATACCTGGGACACTAGTTATAGATTCCGATGCTTCACTTTAGGTTTACTGTATCCCTTGGCACTTCTTATTGACGCTGAAACAAGAAATTGCATCGGATTTAAATACAATAGGCACAATGCCGACTTAAGTACAAGAAGACTGACTCTTCTTCCTGTCTATGCTTTTAACCCTTCCTGTGACGCTAGTTATAGATTCCGATGCCCCACTTCAGGTTTACTGTATCCCTTGGACCTTCTTATTGACGATGATACACAGAAATTGCATTGGAATTAAATACAAAAGGCACAATGCCGAATTAAGTACAAGAAGATTGACTCTTCTTACTGTCCATGTTTTGAACCATTCCTGTGACACTAGTTATGGATTCCGATCGTTCATTTCAGGTTTACTGTATCCCTTGGACCCTCTTATTGACGATGAAACACAGATACTGCATCGGAATTAAATACAAAATGCACATTGCTTATTTAAGTGCAAGAAGACTGACTCTTCCAACTGCCTATGTTTAGAACCATTCCTGTGCCACTAGTTATAGATTCCGATGTTTCACTTCAGGTTTACTGTATCCCTCTGACCGTCTCATAGACGATGAAACACATAAATTGCATCGAAATTAAATAGAAAAGGCACAATGCCGACTTAAGTACTAGAAGACTGACTCTTCCTACTGTCTATGATTTGAACCATTCCTGTGACACTAGTTATAGATTCCGATGCTTCACTCCAGGTTTACTGTATTCCTCGGACCTTCTTATTGACGATGAAACACAGAAATTGCATCGGAATTAAATACAATAGGCACAATGCCGACTTAAATACACGAAGACTGACTCTTCTAACTCACTATGATTTGAACTATTCCTGTGACACTAGTTATAGATTCCGATGCTTAACTTCAGGATTACTGTATCCCTTGGACCTTCTTATTGACGATGAAACACAGAAATTGCATCGGAATTAGAAACAAAAGGCTCAATGCCGAATTAAGTACAATAAGTCTGACTCGTCTTACTGTCTATGTTTTGAACCATTCATGTGACACTAGTTATAGACTCCGATGCTTCACTCCAAGTTTACTGTATCCCTTGGACCTTGTTATTGACGATGAAACACAGAAATTGCATCAGAATTAAATACAAAAGGCACAATGCCGAATTAAGTACAAGAAGACTGACTCTTCTTACTGTCCATGTTTTGAACCATTCCTGTGACACTAGTTATGGATTCCGATCGTTCATTTCGGGTTTACTGTATCCCTTGGACCCTCTTATTGACGATGAAACACAGATATTGCATCGGAATTAAATACAAAATGCACAATCCCGATTTAAGTACAAGAAGACTGACTCTTCCAACTGTCTATGTTTAGAACCATTCCTGTGCCACTAGTTATAGATTCCGATGTTTCACTTCAGGTTTACTGTATCCCTCTGACCGTCTTATTGACGATGAAACACAGTAATTGCATCGGAATTAAATACAAAAGGCAGAATGCCGACTTAAGTACAAGAAGACTGACTCTTCTTACTGTCTATGTTTTGAACCATTCCTGTGACACTAGTTATAGATTCCGATGCTTCAATTCAGGTCTACTGTATCCCTTGGACCTTCGTATTGACGATGAAACACAGAAGTAGCATCGGAAATAAATACAATAAGCACAATGCCGACTTAAGTACAAGAAGACTGACTCTTCTTACTGACTAAGTTTTGAACTATTCCTGTGACACTAAATATAGATTCCGATGCTTCATATCATATTTTCTATATCCCTCTGACCTTCTTATTGACGATGAAACACAGAAATTGAATCGGAATTAAATACAAAAAGCACAGTGCCGACTTAAGTACAAGAAAACTGACTCTTCTTACTGACTATGCTTTGAACCATTCCTGTGACACTAGTTATAGATTCCGATGCTTCACTTCAGGTTTACTGTATCCCTCTGACCTTCTTATTGACGATGAAACACAGAAATTGAATCAGAATTAAATACAAAAGGCACAATGCCGAATTAAGTACAAGAAGACTAACTCTTCTTACTGTCTTTGCTTTGAACCATTCCTGTGACACTAGTTATAGACTTCGAAGCTTCACTCCAGGTTTATTGTATCCCTTGGACCTTCTTATTGCCGATGAAACACAGAAATTGCATCGGAATTACATACAAAAGGCACAATGCCGACTTAAGTAAAAGATGTCTGACTCTTCTTACTGTCTATGCTTTGAACCATTCCTGTGACACTAGTTATAGATTCCGATGCTTCACTCCAGGTTTACTGTATCCCTTGGACCTTCTTATTGACGATGAAACACAGAAATTGCATCAGAATTAAATACAATAGGCAAACTGCCGACTTAAGTACAAGAAGACTGACTCATCCTACTGTCTATGTTTTGAACCATTCCTGTGACACTAGTCATAGATTCCGATGCTTCACTTCAGGTTTACTGTATCAATGGGACCTTCTTATTGACGATGAAACACAGTAATTGCATCGGAATTAAATACAAAAGGCACAATACCGACTTAAGCACAAGATGACTGATTCTTCTTACTGACTATGTTTTGAACCATTCCTGTGACACTAGTCATAGATTCCGATGCTTCACTTCAGGTTTATTGTATCCCTCCGACCGTCTTATTGACGACGAAACACAGAAATTGCATCGGAATTAAATAGAGGATGCACAATGCCGACTTAAGTACAATAAGTGTGAATCTTCCAACTCTCTATGATTTGAACTATTCCTGTGACACTAGTTATAGATTCCGATGCTTCACTTCAGGTTTACTGTATCCCTCTGAACTTCTTATTGACGATGAAACACAGAAATTGCATCAGAATTAAATTGGAAACGCACAATACCGACTTAAGTACAAGAAGACTGACTCTTCCAACTGTCTATGCTTTGAACCATTCCTGTGACACTAGTTTTTTATTCCGATGCTTCACTTCAGGTTTACTGTATCCCTTGGCCCTTCTTATTGACGATGAAACACAGAAATTGCATGGGAATTAAATAGAAAAAGCACAATGCCGAATTAAGAACAAGAAGACTGACTCTTTTTACTGTCTATGTTTTGAACCATTCCTGTGACACTAGCTATAGACTCCGATGCTTCACTCCAGGTTTACTGTATCCCTTGGACCTTCTTATTGACGATGAAACACAGAAATAGCATCGGAATTAAATACAAAAGGCACAATGCCCACTTAAGTAAAAGAAGTCTGACTCTTCTTACTGTCTATGATTTGAACCATTCCTGTGACACTAGTTGTAGATTCCGATGCTTCACATCATATTTACTGTATCCCTCTGACCTTCTTATTGACGATGAAACACAGAAATTGCATCGGAATTAAATACAAAAGGCACAATGCCGACTTAAGTACATGTAGACTGACTTTTCCTACTGTCTATGCTTTGAACCATTCCTGTGACACTAGTTGTAGATTCCGATGGTTCATATCAGGTTTACTGTATCCCTTGGACCTTCTTATCGACTATGAAACACAGAAATTGCATAGAAATTAAATACAAAAGGCACAATGCCGACATAAGTACAAGAATACTGACTCATCTTACTGTCTATGTTTTGAACCGTCCCTGTGACACTAGTTATAGGTTCCGATGCTTCTCTCCAGGTTTACTGTATCCCTTGGACCTTCTTATTGACGATGAAACACAGAAATTGCATCGGAATTAAATAAAAAAAGCACAATGCCGACTTAAGTACTAGAAGACTGACACTTCTTACTGACTATGTTTTGAACCACTCCTGTGCCACTAGTTATAGATTCCGATGCTTCACTTCAGGTTTACTGTATCCCTCTGACCTTCTTATTGGCGATGAAACCCAGAAATTGCATCGGAATTAATTACAAAAGGCACAAAGCTGACTTAAGTATAAGATGACTGACTCTTCTTACTGTCTATGTTTTGAACCATTTCTGTGACACTAGTTATAGATTCCGATGCTGCACTTCAGGTTTACTGTGTCCCTTGGACCTTCTTGTTGACGATGAAACACATAAATTCCATCGGAATTAAATAGAAAAGGCACAATGCCGACTTAAGTGCAAGAGGACTGACTCTTCTTCCTGTCTATGTTTTTAACCATTCCTGTGACGCTAGTTATAGATTCCGATGCCCCACTTCAGGTTTACTGTATACCTTGGACCTTCTTATTGACGATGATACACAGAAATTGCATTGGAATTAAATACAAAAGGCACAATGCCGAATTAAATACAAGAAGACTGACTCTTCTTACTGTCCATGTTATGAACCATTCCTGTGACACTAGTTATGGATTCCGATCGTTCATTTCAGGTTTACTGTATCCCTTGGACCCTCTTATTGACGATGAAACACAGATATTGCAACGGAATTAAATACAAAATGCACAATGCCGATTTAAGTGCAAGAAGACTGACTCTTCCAACTGCCTATGTATAGAACCATTCCTGTGCCACTAGTTACAGATTCCGATGTTTCACTTCAGGTTTACTGTATCCCTCTGACCGTCTCATAGACGATGAAACACATAAATTGCACCGAAATTAAATAGAAAAGGCACAATGCCGACTTAAGTACTAGAAGACTGACTCTTCCTACTGTCTATGCTTTGAACCATTCCTGTGACACTAGTTATAGATTCCGATGCTTCACTCCAGGTTTACTGTATTCCTTGGACCTTCTTATTGACGATGAAACACAGAAATTGCATCGGAATTAAATACAATTGGCACAATGCCGACTTAAATACACGAAGACTGACTCTTCTTACTCGCTATGCTTTGAACTATTCCTGTGACACTAGTTATAGATTCCGATGCTTAACTTCAGGATTACTGTATCCAGGGGAACTTCTTATTGACGATGAAACACAGAAATTTCATCGGAATTAGAAACAAAAGGCTCAATGCCGCATTAAGTACAAGAAGTCTGACTCGTCTTACTGTCTATGTTTTGAACCATTCATGTGACACTAGTTATAGACTCCGATGCTTCACTCCTGGTTTACTGTATCCCTTGGCCCTTCTTATTGACGATGAAACACAGAAATTGCATCAGAATTAAATACAAAAGGCACAATGCCGAATTAAGTACAAGAAGACTGACTCTTCTTACTGTCCATGTTTTGAACCATTCCTGTGACACTAGTTATGGATTCAGATCGTTCATTTCGGGTTTACTGTATCCCTTGGACCCTCTTATTGACGATGAAACACAGATATTGCATCGGAATTAAATACAAAATGCACAATCCCGATTTAAGTACAAGAAGACTGACTCTTCCAACTGTCTATGTTTAGAAACATTCCTGTGCCACTAGTTATAGATTCCGATGTTTCACTTCAGGTTTACTGTATCCCTCTGACCGTCTTATTGACGATGAAACACAGAAATTGCATCGGAATTAAATACAAAAGGCAGAATGCCGACTTAAGTACAAGAAGACTGACTCTTCTTACTGTCTATGTTTTGAACCATTCCTGTGACACTAGATATAGATTCCGATGCTTCAATTTAGGTCTACTGTATCCCTTGGACCTTCTTATTGACGATGAAACACAGAAGTAGCATCGGAATTAAATACAATAGGCACAATGCCGACTTAAGTACAAGAAGACTGACTCTTCTTACTGACTAAGTTTTGAACTATTCCTGTGACACTAAATATAGATTCCGATGCGTCACATCATATTTACTGTATCCCTCTGACCTTCTTATTGACGATGAAACACAGAAATTGCATCGGAAATAAATACAAAAGGCACAATGCCGACTTAAGTACATGTAGACTGACTTTTCCTACTGTCTGTGTTTTGAACCATTCCTGTGACACTAGTTATAGATTCCGATGGTTCATTTCAGGTTTACTGTATCCCTTGGACCTTCTTATTGACGATGAAACACAGAAATTGCATCGGAATTAAATACAAAATGCACAATGCCGACTAAACTACAAGAAGACTGACTCTTCTTACTGACTATGTTTTGAACCATTCCTGTGACACTAGTTATAGATTCCGATGCTTAACTTCAGGATTACTGTATCCCTTGGACCTTCTTATTGACGGTGAAACACAGAAATTGCATCGGAATTAAATACAAAAGGCACAATGCCGACTAAACTACAAGAAGACTGACTGTTCTTACTGTCTATGTTTTGAACCATTCCTGTGACACTAGTTATAGACTCTGATGCTTCACTCCAGGTTTACTGTATCTCTTGGACCTTCTTATTGACGATGAAACACAGAAATTGCATCGGAATTAAATAAAAAAGGCACAATGCCGACTTAAGTAAAAGAAGTCTGACTCTTCTTACTGTCTGTGCTTTTAACCAATCCTGTGACACTAGTTGTAGATTCCGATGCTTCACTCTAGGTTTACTGTATCCCTTGGACCTTCTTATTGACGATGAAACACAGAAATTGCATCAGAAATAAATAGAAAATTCACAATGATAACTTAAGTAAATGAAGACTGACTCTTCTTTCTGACAATGTTATGAACCATTCCTGTGACACTAGTTATAGATAACGATGTATCATTTCAGGTTTACTGTATCCCTTGGACCTTCTTATTGACGATGAAACCCAGAAATTGCATCGGAATTATATAGAAAAGGCACAATGCCGACTTAAGTACAGGAATACTGACTCATCTTACTGTCTATGTTTTGAACCGTCCCTGTGAAGCTAGTTATAAATTCCGTTGCTTCACTCCAGGTTTACTGTATCCCTCTGGCCTTCTTATTGACGATGAAACACAAAAATTGCATCGGAATTAAATACAAGAGGCACAATGCCGACTTAAGTAAAAGAAGTCTGACTCTTCTTACTGTCTATGGTTTGAACCATTCCTGTGCCACTAGTTATGGATTCCGATACTTCGCTCTAGGTTTACTGTATCCCTTGGACTTTCTTATTGACGATGAAACACAGAAATTGCATCAGAATTAAATAGAAAAGGCACAATGATGACTTAAGTACAAGAAGACTGACTCTTCTTACTGACTATGATTTGAACCATTCTTGTGGCACTAGTTATAGATTCTGATGATTCACTTCAGGTTAACTGTATCCCTTGGACCTTCTTATTGACGATGAAACACAGATATTGCATCGGAATTAAATACAAAAGGCACAATGCCGAATTAAGTACAAGGAGACTGACTCTTCTTACTCTCTATGTTTTGAACCATTCCTGTGACACTAGTTATGTATTCCGATCGTTCATTTCAGGTTTACTGTATCCCTTGGACCTTCTTATTGACGATGAAACATATATATTGCATCGGAATTAAATACAAAGGGCACAATGCCGACTTAAGTACAAGAAGACTGACTCTTCCAACTGTCTATGTTTTGAACCATTATTGTGCCACTAGTTATAGATTCCGATGTTTCACTTCAGGTTTACTGTATCCCTCTGACCGTCTCATAGACGATGAAACACGTAAATTGCATCGAAATTAAATAGAAAAGGCACAATGCCGACTTAAGTAAAAGAAGTATGACTCTTCTTACTGTCTGTGTTTTGAAACATTCCTGTGACACTAGTTATAGATTCCGGTGCTTCACTCCAGGTTTACTGTATCCCTCGGACCTTCTTATGGACGATGAAACACAGAAATTGCAGCGGAATGAAATACATAAAGGCACAATGCCGACTTAAGTACAAGAAGACTGAATCTTCCAACTCTCTATGTTTTGTACCATTCCTGTGACACCAGTTATAGATTCCGATGCTTCAGTTCAGGTCTACTGTATCCCTCTGACCTTCTTATAGACGATGAAACACAGAAATTGCATCGGAATTAAATAGAAAAGGCACAATACCGACTTAAGTACAAGAAGACTGACTCTTCCTACTGTCTATGTTTTGAACCATTCCTGTGACACTAATCATAGATTCCGATGCTTGACATCAGGTTTACTGTATCCCTTGGACCTTCTTATTGACGATGTAACACACAAATTGCATCGGAATTATATACAAAAGGCACAATGCCGACTTAAGGACAAGAAGCCTGACTCTTCTTACTGACTATGTTTTGGACCATTCCTGTGACACTAGTTATAGATTCCGATGGTTCATTTCAGGTTTACTGTATCCCTTGGACCTTCTTATTGACGATGAAACACAGAAATTGCATCGGAATTCAATACAAAAGGCACAATGCCGACTGAAGTACAAGAAGACTGACTCTTCCAACTGTCTATGTTTTGAACCATTCGTGAAACACTAGTTATAGATTCCGATGCTTCACTTAAGGTTTACTGTATCCCTCTGACCTTCTTATTGACGATGAATCACAGAAATTGCATTGGAATTAAATAAAAAAGGCACAATGCCGACTTAACTACAAGAAGACTGACTCTTCTTACTGACTATGGTTTGAACCATTCCTGTGACACTAGTTATAGATTCCGATGCTTAACTTCAGGATTACTGTATCCCACTGACCTTCTTAGTGACGATGAAACACAGAAATTGAACCGGAAATAAATACAAAAAGCAGAATGCCGACTAAAGTACAAGAATACTGACTCATCTTACTGTCTATGATGTGAAACGTCCCTGTGACACTAGTCATAGATTCCGATGCTTCACTCCAGGTTACTGTATCCCTTGGACCTTCGTATTGACGATGAAACACAGAAAATGCATCGGAATGAAATACAAAATGCACAATACCGACATAAGTACAAGAAGACTGACTCTTCTTACTGACTTTGCTTTGAAACATTCCAGTGACACTAGTTATAGATTCCGATGCTTCACATCAGGTTTACTGTATCCCTCTGACTTTCTTATTGACGATGAAACACAGAAATTGCATCGGAAATAAATACAAAAGGCACAATGCCGTCATAAGTACAAGAAGTCTGACTCTTCCAAATCTCTATGTTTTAAACCACTCCTGTGCCACTAGTTATAGATTCCGATGCTTCACTTCAGGTTTACTGTATCCCTTGGACCTTCTTGTTGACGATGAAACACAGAAATTGCATCGGAATTAAATAGAAAAGGCACAATGCCGACTTAAGTACAAGAAGACTGACTCTTCTTACTGTCTATGGTTTGAACCATTTCTGTGACACTAGTTATAGATTCCGATGCTGCACTTCAGGTTTACTGTGTCCCTTGGACCTTCTTGTTGACGATGAAACACATAAATTGCATCGGAATTAAATAGAAAAGGCACAATGCCGACTTAAGTACAGGAATACTGACTCATCTTACTGTCTATGTTTTGAACCGTCTCTGTCGCTCTAGTTATACATTCCGATGCTTCACTCCAGGTTTGCTGTATCCCTTGGACCTGCTTATTGACGTTAAAACACAGACATTGCATCGGAATTAAATACAAAAGGCACAACGCCGACTTAAGTAAAATAAGCCTGACTCTTTCTTACTGCCTTGGTTTGAACCATTCCTGTGAAACTAGTTATGGATTCCGATGCTTCACTCTAGGTTTACTGTATCCCTTGGACCTTCTTATTGACGATAAAACACAGAAATTGCATCAGAAATAAATAGAAAGGGCACAATGATGACTTAAGTACAAGAAGACTGACTCTTCTTACTGCCTATGATTTGAATCATACCTGTGACACTAGTTATAGATTCCGATGATTCACTTCAGGTTAACTGTATCCCTTGGGCCTTCTTATTGACGATGAAACATAGAAATTGCATCGGAATTAAATACAAAAGGCACAATACCGACTTAAGTACAAGAAAACTGACTCATCTTACTGTCTATGTTTTGAACCGTCCCTGTGACACTGGTTATAGATTCCGATGCTTCACTCCAGGTTTACTGAGTCCCTTGGACCAACTTATTGGCGATGAAACAGAGAAATTGCATCGGAATTAAATACAAAAGGCACAACGCCGACTTAAGTAAAATAAGCCTGACTCTTTCTTACTGCCTTGGTTTGAACCATTCCTGTGAAACTAGTTATGGATTCCGATGCTTCACTCTAGGTTTACTGTATCCCTTGGACCTTCTTATTGACGATAAAACACAGAAATTGCATCAGAAATAAATAGAAAGGGCACAATGATGACTTAAGTACAAGAAGACTGACTCTTCTTACTGCCTATGATTTGAATCATACCTGTGACACTAGTTATAGATTCCGATGATTCACTTCAGGTTAACTGTATCCCTTGGGCCTTCTTATTGACGATGAAACACAGAAATTGCATCAGAATTAAATACAAAAGGCACAATGCCGAATTAAGTACAAGAAGACTAACTCCTCTTACTGTCTATGTTTTGAACCATTCCTGTGACACTAGTTATAGACTTCGAAGCTTCACTCCAGGTTTACTGTATCCCTTGGACGTTCTTATTGCCGATGAATCACAGAAATTGCATCGGAATTACATACAAGAGGCACAATGCCGACTTAAGTAAAAGATGTCTGACTCTTCTTACTGTCTATGTTTTGAACCATTCCTGTGACACTAGTTATAGATTCCGATGCTTCACTCCAGGTTTACTGTATCCCTTGGACCTTCTTATTGACGATGAAACACAGAAATTGCATCAGAATTAAATGCAATAGGCAAACTGCCGACTAAAGAACAAGAAGACTGACTCTTCCTACTGTCTATGTTTTAACCATTCTTGTGACACTAGTCATAGATTCCGATGCTTCACTTCAGGTTTACTGTATCAATGGGACCTTCTTATTGACGATGAAACACAGTAATTGCATCGGAATTAAATACAAAAGGCACAATACCGACTTAAGTACAAGATGACTCACTCTTCTTACTGACTATGTTTTGAACCATTCCTGTGACACTAGTCATAGATTCCGAAGCTTCACTTCAGGTTTACTGTATCCCTCCGACCGTCTTATTGACGACGAAACACAGAAATTGCATCGGAATTAAATAGAGAATGCACAATGCCGACTTAAGTACAAGAAGACTGAATCTTCCAACTCTCTATGTTTTGAACCATTCCTGTGACACTAGTTATAGATTCCGATGCTTCACTTCAGGCTTACTGTATCCCTCTGACCTTCTTATTGACGATGAAACACAGAAATTGCATCGGAATTAAATAGAAAAAGCACAATGCCGAATTAAGTACAAGAAGACTGACTCTTTTTACTGTCTATGTTTTGAACCACTCCTGTGACACTAGCTATAGACTCCGATGCTTCACTCCAGGTTTACTGTATCCCTTGGACCTTCTTATTGACGATGAAACACAGAAATAACATCGGAATTAAATACAAAAGGCACAATGCACACTTAAGTAAAAGAAGTCTGACTCTTCTTACTGTCTATGGTTTGAACCATTCCTGTGACACTAGTTGTAGATTCCGATGCTTCACTTCAGGTTTACTGTATACCTTGGACCTTCTTATTGACGATGAAACACAGAAATTGCATCAGAATTAAATAGAAGAGGCACAATGATGACTTAAGTACAAGAAGACTGACTTTTCTTACTGACTATGCTTGAACCATTCCTGTGATACTAGTTATAGATTCCGATGATTCACTTCAGGTTTACTGTATCCCTTGTACCTTCTTATTGACGATGAAACACAGAAATTGCATCGGAATTAAATACAAAGGCACAATACCGAGTTAAGTACAAGAAGATTGACTCTTCCCACTGTCTATGTTTTCAACCATTCCTGTGACACTAGTTTTTTATTCAGATGCTTCACTTAAGGTTTACTGTATCCCTCGGACCTTCTTATGGACGATGAAAGACAGAAATTGCATCGGAATGAAACACAAAAGGCACAATGCCGACTTAAGTACAAGAAGCTTGAATCTTCCAACTCTCTATGTTTTGAACCATTCCTGTGACACTAGTTATAGATTCCGATGCTTGAGTTCAGGTTTACTGTATCCGTCTGACCTTCTTATAGACGATGAAACACAGAAATTGCTTCGAAATTAAATAGAAAAGGCACAATACCGACTTAAGTACAAGAAGACTGACTCTTCCTACTGTCTATGTTTTGAACCATTCCTGTGACACTAATTATAGATTCCGATGCTTTCATCAGGTTTGCTGTATCCCTTGGACCTTCTTATTGACGATGTAACACACAAATTGCATCGGAATTATATACAAAAGGCACATCGCCGACTTAAGTACAAGAAGCCTGACTCTTCTTACTGACTATCTTTTGACTCATTCCTGTGACACTAGTTATAGATTCCGATGTTTCATTTCAGGTTTACTGTATCCCTTGGACCTTCTTATTGGTGATGAAACACAGAAATTGCATCGGAATTAAATACAAAAGGCACAATGCCGACTTAAGTACAAGAAGACTGACTCTTCCAACTCTCTATGTTTTGAACCATTCGTGAAACACTAGTTATAGATTCCGATGCTTCACTTAAGGTTTGCTGTATCCCTCTGACCTTCTTATTGACGATGAATCACAGAAATTGCATTGGAATTAAATAAAAAAGCACAATGCCGACTTAACTACAAGAAGACTGACTCTTCTTACTGACTATGGTTTGAACCATTCCTGTGACACTAGTTATAGATTCCGATGCTTAACATCATTATTACTGCATCCCACTGACCTTCTTAGTGACGATGAAACACAGAAATTGAATCGGAAATAATTACAAAAAGCAGAATGCCGACTAAAGTACAAGAATACTGACTCATCTTACTGTCTATGATTTGAAACGTCCGTGTGACACTAGTTATAGATTCCGATGCTTCACTCCAGGTTACTGAATCCCTTGGACCTTCGTATTGACGATGAAACACAGCAATTGCATCGGAATGAAATACAATAGGCACAATACCGACATAAGTACAAGAAGACTGACTCTTCTCACTGACTATGTTTTGAACCATTCCAGTGACACTAGTTATAGATTCCGATGCTTCACATCAGGTTTACTGTATCCCTCTGACTTTCTTAATGACGATGAAACACAGAAATTGCATCGGAATTAAATACAAAAGGCACAATGCCGAATTAAGTACAAGAAGACTGACTCTTCTTACTGTCTATGTTTTGAACCATCCCTGTGACACTAGTTATAGATTCCGATGCTTCACTCCAGGTTTACCGTGTCCCTTGGACCTTCGTATTGACGATGAAACACAGAAATTGCATCGGAATTAAATACAAAAGGCACAATACCGACTTAAGTACAAGAAGACTGACTCTTCCGACTGTCTATGTTTTGAACCATTCCTGTGACACTAGTTATAGATTCCGATGCTTCACTCCAGGTTTACTGTGTCCCTTGGACCTTCTTATTGACGATGAAACACAGAAATTGCATCGGAATTAAATACAAAAGGCACAATGCCGTCTTAAGTACAAGAAGTCTGACTCTTACAACTCTCTATGTTTTAAACCACTCCTGTGCCACTAGTTATAGTTGCCGATACTTCACTTCAGGTTTACTGTATCCCTTGGACCTTCTTGTTGACGATGAAACAGAGAAATTGCATCGGAAGTAAATACAAAAGGCACAATGCCGACTTAAGTACAAGAATACCGACTCATCTTACTTTCTATGTTTTGAACCGTCCCTGTGACACTAGTTATAGATTCCAATGATTCACTCCAGAATTACTGTATCCCTTGGACCTTCTTATTGACGTTGAAACACAGACATTGCATCGGAAATAAATACAAAAGGCACAACGCCGATTTAAGTACAAGAAGAGTGACTCTTCTTACTGTCTATGAATTGAACCATTTCTGTGACACTAGTTACAGATTACGATGCTTCGCTTCAGGTTTACTGTATCCCTCTGACCTTCTTATTGACGATGAAACACAGAAAGTGCATCGGAATTAAATACAAAAGGCACAAAGCCGAATTAACTACAAGAAGACTGACTCTTCTTACTGTCTATGCGTTGAACCATTCCTGTGACACTAGTTATAGACTCCGATGCTTCACTCCAGGTTTACTGTATCCCTCTGACCTTCTTATTGCCGATGAAAGACAGATATTGCATCGGAATTAAATACAAAAGGCACAATGCCGACTAAAGTACAAGAAGACTGACTCATCTGACAGTCAATGTTTGAACCATTCCTGTGACACAACTTTTAGCTTCCGATGCTTCACTTCAGCTTTACTGTATCCCTTCGACCTTCTTATTGACGATGAAACACATAAATTGCATCGGAAATATATAGAAAAGGCACAATGCCGACTTAAGTACAGGAATACTGACTCATCTTACTGTCTATGTTTTGAACCGTCTCTGTGACACTAGTTATACATTCCGATGCTTCACTCCAGGTTTGCTGTATCCCTTGGACCTTCTTATTGACGTTGAAACACAGACATTGCATCGGAATTAAATTCAAAACGCACAACGCCGACTTAAGTACAAGAAGACTAACTCTTCTTTTTGACTATGCTTTGAACCATTTCTGTGACACTAGTTATAGATTCCGATGCTGCACTTCAGGTTTACTGTATCCCTCTGACCTTCTTAATGACGATGAAACACAGAAATTGCATCTGAATTAAATTGGAAACGCACAATACCGACTTAAGTACAAGAAGACTGACTCTTCCTACGGTCTATGCTTTGAACCATTCCTGTGACACTAGTTTTTTATTCCGATTCCTCTCTTCAGGTTTACTGTATCCCTTGGCCCTTCTTATTGACGATGAAACACAGAAATTGCATCGGAATTAAACAGAAAAGCACAATGCCGAATTAAGTACAAGAAGACTGACTCTTTTTACTGTCTATGTTTTAAACCATTCCTGTGACACTAGCTATAGACTCCAATGCTTCACACCAGGTTTACTGTATCCCTTGGACCTTCTTATTGACGATGAAACACAGAAATAGCATCGGAATTAAATACAAAAGGCACAATGCCCAATTAAGTAAAAGAAGTCTGACTCTTCTTACTGTCTATGGTTTGAACCATTCCTGTGACACTAGTTGTAGATTCCGATGCTTCACTTCAGGTTTACTGTATACCTTGTTCCTTTTTATTGACGATGAAACACAGAAATTGCATCAGAATTAAATAGCAAAGGCACAATGATGACTTAAGTACAAGAAGACTGACTCTTCTTACTGACTATGTTTGAACCATTCCTGTGATACTAGTTATAGATTCCGATGCTTCACATCAGGTTTACTGTATCTCTCTGACCTTCTTATTGACGATGAAACACAGAAATTGCATCGGAATTAAATACAAAAGGCACAATGCCGAATTAAGTACAAGAAGACTGACTCTTCTTACTGTCTATGTGTTGAACCATTCCTTTGACACTAGTTATAGATTCCGATGCTTCACTTCAGGTTTACTGTATCCCTCTGACCTTCTTATTGACGATGAAACACAGAAATTGCGTCGGAATTAAATACAAAAGGCACAATGCCGACTTAAGTACAAGAAGACTGACTCTTCTAACTGACTATGTTTTGAACCATTCCTGTGACACTAGTTATTGATTCCGATGCTTCATTTCATGTTTACTGTATCCCTCTGACTTTCTTATTGACGATGAAGCACAGAAATTGCATCGGAATCAAATACAAAAGGCACAATGCCGAATTAAGTACAAGAAGACTGACTCTTCTTACTGTCTATGTTTGAACCTTTCCTGTGACACTAGTTATAGACTCCGATGCTTCACTCCAGGTTTACTGTATCCCTTGGACATTCTTCTTGACGATGAAACACAGAAATTGCATCGGAATTACATACAAAAGGCAAACTGAAGACATAAGTACAAGAAGACTGACTCTTACTAGTGTCTATGTTTTGAACCATTCCTGTGACACTAGTCATAGATTCCGATGCTTCACTTCAGGTTTACTGTATCAATTGGACCTTCTTATTGACGATGAAACAGAGAAATTGCATCGGAATTAAATACAAAAGGCGCAATACCGACTTAAGTACAAGATGACTGACTCTTCTTACTGACTATGCTTTAAACCATTCGTGTGACACTAGTCATAGACTCCGATGCTTCACTTCAGGTTTACTGTATTCCTCCGACCGTCTTATTGACGACGAAACACAGATATTGCATCGGAATTAAATAGAGAATGCACAATGCCGACTTAAGTACAAGAAGACTGAATCTTCCAACTCTCTATGCTTTGAACCATTCCTGTGACATTAGTTGTAGTTTCTGATGTTTCACTTCAGGTTTACTGTATCCCTCTGACCTTCTTATTGACGATGAAACACAGAAATTGCATCAGAATTAAATTGGAATGGCACAATACCGACTTAAGTACAAGAAGACAGACTTTTCCTACTGTCTATGTTTTGAACCATTCCTGTGACACTAGTTTTTTATTCCGATGCTTCACTTCAGGTTTACTGTATCCCTTGGCCCTTCTTATTGACGATGAAACACAGAAATTGCATCGGAATTAAATAGAAAAAGCACAATGCCGAATTAAGTACAAGAAGACTGACTCTTCTTACTGTCTATCTTTTGAACCATTCCTGTGACACTAGTTATAGACTCCGATGCTTTACTCCAGGTTTACTGTATCCCTCTGACCTTCTT